>NW_025765445.1:0-52500 GCF_003918875.1 Haliotis rubra
TATACAGAATATATTACAGCTACTCCTGCACAATCTGGTTTGGACAGTGAGTACTAGTGGGATTTCGATTCAAGGCTGCCACCACGGTATAATACTGAGACCCCTTCTCTTTGCGTGTGGTTCTGACAAAGAAGGAAACGTCATTATCATTATCGGAATTTAGAGTAAAATTCGAACCCCAGGATCACGGACTTATAGTGCACTACTACCAGAACACAACAATACCCGTGAAGAAGATCGGGTTAAATTGATCTTCAGTAACCCATGCTTGTCGTAAAGGCGACTAACGGGATCGGGTGGTCAGGCTCGCTGACTTGGTTGAAACACGTCATCGGTTCCCAATTGCGCAGATCGATGCTCATGCTGTTGATCACTGGATTGTCTGGTCCAGACTCGATTATTTTACAGACCACCGTCATACAGCTGGGATATTGCTAAGAGCGGCGTAAAACTAAACTTCACTCACTCCTCAGAACACAATCGACCCGTCTTTAATATGATAATGTAACTCCTGAAAGCATTCTTGCCTCCCACAGTGGACTTCAGGGCCTGAATGATCATGAATGTCTTTAAGCATTTTTGGGATAGCCTTCTTTTAAATAACGAAGAAAGATACACGACCCGTTTGCTTCTGAACAGATTTCCAACACTGACCTCTATATAGCTGGAATGAAGCGCTGGTGTCCACTGACTGACTACGGTGGTGATATATCGTAATGACACCCCGTGTCCGGAGAACATTATTATTATTCTACCATGGCACGGTCTGTCGTTTGTGACGACATCTCACCCACAAAATAAACGTGTCCGGAACGATTTGATTCCAATGGGTTATGATATAACGCAAATTGCTACAGTTTATTAAAATAGTAAGTTTCCAACAGAGAACAAACCATACCGAGCGTACCGTTTGAATTGTCATGGTTTACAGCCAGTGCGCTTACATTCTTGATTTACATAAAATGACGGATGTTTGATTTGTGAATGTTACATAGGAATTTGTGAATGATTGCTAGAAAAATGATTGATTGATTGGTATGAATAACAGATTGAGTGCTTGGTGCTTTATTGGTGTTATGGATGACTGCATCTGCATTGTGATTGTTAATGATAGCAGTGCTTGATATACATGACTGTACCTGCATTGTGATGGTTAATGATAGCAGTGCTTGATACATGACTGTACCTGCATTGTGATTGTTAATGATAGCAGTGCTTGATACATGACTGTACCTGCATTGTGATGGTTAATGATATGGCAGTGCTTTGATACATGACTCGTAATTCCTGCATTGTGATGGTTAATGATAGCAGTGCTTGATACATGACTGTACCTGCATTGTGATGGTTAATGATAGCAGTGCTTGATATACGACTGTACCTGCATTTCAGATGGTTAATGATAGCAGTGCTTGATGCATGATCAAAATCTGCATCATCAGATGGTTAATGATAGCAGTGCTTGATACATGACTGTACCCTACTTCAGATTGATGGCGGTAAAGCAGTGCTTGATGCATGACTGTACCCGCATTGTGGTTGTTAATGATAGCAGTGCTAGCGATACATGACTGTACCCGCTTTGTGGTTGTTAATGATAGCAGTGCTTGATAGCTACATGACCAAAATGTACCTGCATTGTGGTTGTTAATGATAGCAGTGCTTGATACATGACTGTACCTGCATTGTGGCTGTTAATGATAGCAGTGCTTGATACATGACTGTACCTGCATTGTGATTGTTAATGATAGCAATGCTTGGATACATGACTGTACCTGCATTGTGATGGTTAATGATAGCAGCGCTTGATACATGACTGTACCGCATTGTGATGGTTAATGATAGCAGTGCTTGATACATGACTGTACCTGCATTGTGATTTGTTAATGATAGCAGTGCTTGATACATGACTGTACCCGCATTGTGGATGGTTAATGATAGCAGCTTTGATACATGACTGTACCTGCATTGTGATTGTTAATGATAGCAGCGCTTGATACACGACTGTACCTGCATTTGTTGGATGGTTAATGATAGCAGTGCTTGATACATGACTGTTTCCGCATTGTGGTTGTTGATGATAGCAGTGCTTGATACATGACACAATACCTGCATTGTGATCGGTTAATGATAGCAGTGCTTGATACATGACTGTACCTGCATTGTGACGGGTTAATGATAGCAGTGCCGATACGACTGTACCTGTACGTAGGTGATGCTATTGATAGCAGTGCTCGGCTATTACGACTGTACCCAGTATTGTGATTGTTAATGATAGCAGTGCTGATACATGACTGTATCTGCATTGTGACGGTTAATGCTAGCAGTGCTTGATACATGACTGTACCTGCATTGTGGTTGTTAATGATAGCGGTGCTTGATACATGACTGTACCTGCATTGTGACCGTTAATGATAGCAGTGCTTGATACATGACTGTACCTGCATGATGCATGGTTAATGATAGCAGTAGCAGTGCTTGATACATGACTGTACCTGCATTGTGGTTGTTAATGATAGCAGTGCTTGATACATGACTGTACCCTGCATTGTGATGGTTAATGATAGCAGTGCTTGGATACATGACTGTACCTGCATTGTGACCGTTAATGATAGCAGTGCTTGATACATGACTGTACCTGCATTGTGGTTGTTAATGATAGCAGTGCTTGATACATGTTACTATAGATGACGGTGCTTGATTTGTGGATGTTATAGAAAACACTGCTCGCATTGTAAGTGTCAGAAGAGCTGCATTACCAGATTCTCATCTTTGTGTTCAACTCTCTCCACCTTCTGGCACCAGTATATATCAGGGACTTGATCTCACTTTACAACCCCAGAAGAGCACTGAGACCCAACTCCTCACGAGTGCTAGAGATTCCACTGACAAGAAAAAAGAATTTCGGTGACAGAGCTTTTTTCTAAAGCAGGACCGTGTCTGTGGAATAACTTGCCACCAAACCTCCAGAACATTGAAGACCTTGAACAATTCAAACGTGTCTTGAAAAGTCACTTTTTTGACAGTGCATTTGCCTAAGCGCCTCTGAGCAAAGTTGTTATATTGCAATTGTCACAGATAACAGTGCTTATATTGCAATTGTCACAGATAACAGTTTTTGTATTTTCAGTGTTATAAGTAACAGTGATTGTACCTGTAATTGTTAGAAATAATGTTATTCTTGAGTGATAGATGAAAATACAACTGCAAAAGTGCTGGTATTACAAGCGCTATAGATACTGATTTGTTGTTTTGTAAATAACAGTGCATTGGTAGACGTTTTAGAGAACTCCGACGTCCAATATAATACATGTGTGTTTGCATGAATCGCATTTTTCCGAAAAAGCACATGTTTGGCCTTGACCTTATTCCGATTCACCAGTCGTACCCGGACAGGAAACGTTTCAGAAATGAAGTAGTCCCAACCAAGTACTGAACTGTGATTCATTTGTAGTATTTGTTAGTTATTTTAAATAAACCCATTATATCACAGTAAGGTCATATTAAAACTTTGAAATAATGAAATTACGGTTACAGAGAACTAAAAGTGGTCGATTTGAGTTCGTTATAATTGTTGTTTATGAAGAATTTCCGAAACAAAAGAACTAAAATTAGTGTTATCTTTGGATTAGTTAAAACCGTAGTTGCTATACGCATTTTGACTAAAATATAGCACTGTTCGTTCTCAAAACAGTTCGTTATAATTGTGTTCGTATTAACCGTAGTTTTGTGTAGTTAAATAAGCGTTTTGGGGTAAGTTCTAAATAAAACCTTCCTCGCTTAACCTAATTTCAATGCGTTTCCAGGGGCGGTGGGGTAGCCTAGTGGTTAAGCGTTCGCTCGTCACGCCGAAGACCGGGTTCAATTCCCCACATGGGTACAATGTTTGGAGCCCATTTCTGGTGTCCCCCGCCGTGATATTGCTGAAACATTGTTAAACGCAGCGTAAAACTCACTCACTCACTCATTCACTCACTGCAAATGCGTTTCCACGGGTCAGTACTAGTAGGCAGCGTTAATGGTCAGTTTGTATTAATACCGGTGCGAGATCGGAGTAGCATCAAGTCATATATATGAGAAGAATAGCAAGCACGCGTCCACGTACCTACATGTCTTATCTTACAATCTCGCGATGATTCGGTAAAATGTCAATGGACCACGCCGTGTGATGGAGTCCACTGTCTCTACATACACGATTGGGCAATCGACATTACTGTCAGTGTAATATCTAACCAGAACGTATTGAATGTCAGAGATCTTAAGCTTTGATTCATTCTTTGAAGATATAAATATTGATCCGTACGCTGTGTTCGCTCGACAGCCTTCCGCCCACACGTCAGGGACTGTCTTTGAATGAAGACAACACTCTCGCCACTACTCGGCCCTTTCCGTGTACGTACGGCATTTAGCAGAGGCCTGGGATTTATGAAAAATGTATTTGTCGTTTTCATTGATCATCACATAAAAAGCGGGTGAAAAAGAGGACATATTGTTTTCCCTCGAGACAGAACATTCACAATCTAAGTCATCTGACTCCATAAGCTTGTGTGTGATTAAAACTTATTTTTCTTCAGCGTAACCCGGATAGCATATCCAAACTGACATCAACATTCATCCAGATAGACGTCTGAGTGACAGTGAGATAGACGCCTGAGTGACAGTTAGATAGTCGCCTGGGTGAGTGAGTGAGTGAGTTTGGTTTACGCCGCTTTTAGCAATATTCCAGCAACATCACGGCTGGGGACACCAGAAATGGGCTTCACATTGTACCCAAGTGGGGAATCGAACCTGGTCTTCGGCGTGACGAGCCAACGCTTTACCAACTAGGGCTACTCCCACCGCCCCAGACACCTGAGTGACAGTGAGATAGACGCCCGAATGACAGTGAGATAGACTCCTGTCTGGCAGTGAGATAGACGCCCGATTGACAGTGAGATAGATGCCTGAGTGACAGTGAGAAAGATGCCTGAGTGACAGTGAGATAGAGAGCCTCAGTGACAGTGAGATAGATGCCTGAGTGACAGTGAGATAGACACCTGAGTGACAGTGAGATAGACAACTGAGTGTCAGTGGGATAGATGCCTGAATGACAGTGAGATAGATGCCTGAATGACAGTGAGATAGACGCCTGAGTGACAGCGAGATAGACGCCTGGGTGACAGAGAGATAGTCGCCTGAGTGGCATGTGGTACACCTTTCCTGAAAGTGCCAGTTGACACTATGTATTATCATTCTTTATGAAACGGTTTGACAATAAGTTAAAGTTAGAAGTCCAATGCTCCGTTACAAATATATCTCCCTTTAGAGGTAACCAATTACCACACAGAGCCTGGACATCGATCACGCTGGAGGAATGCTGCCTCATTTTGCCGAATCCATTCATGAAAAAACAGACGTTTAGAAATCCTCGATTAGGGCCCAGCTAGCACTTAGGTTTCCGAGCCTCAGTGAGCTATAAGCCAGTAGTGTAGATGGCGCCAGAGCGATCAACCACGTCTCTATTCAGACAATATCAGTTTAGCCTCAACCGCCATGAAGTGAATTCCTTCATTATTTACGGCTTTGAATAAAATGTTCAATTGGACTTTGCGTGCCCATAGCCAATTACTTAGGGGCATATTGAGCTGCTGCATTTTTTAAAATTCAAACGTTTTAAACCCTTTGAAACGTGGTTTCGTTTCTGCAGGTTGTCTTCTAAACAGGGCAAGTTAAAGTTAATGCAAACTTATGTTTTGCAGAAATCCTTATTTAAGAAAAAAAACACGTTTTCAACATTTCAAGATAGGTTTCTAACGTAACGTTAATATGAATGTGAAGGTCACGTAAATTGATTGTCGAATATGTCATATTATCAAAGAGAACCTCTTCAGGAGAAATGATTCTGGGAAGCTGGCTTGCAATGATGATATTGTGGGAAGGAGCCATTTTTCAGTTGAATATAGTTGCATGTTAAAACCTATACCTTCACCAAATGTAGTGAGATCATATTCTGAACGAACAGGAATACCACGACATTAGCGTCTGTAGGTGTATGCTTTCCATCATAAACATTCTGGCGTTAAGGGTATCTCAAGGTCTCACATTCTGACGTTGAAGTTATCTCAGGGTATCACATTCGGGCGTTGAACGTATCTCAAGGTAAAACAATTTGGTCTTGTACGTTTCTCAAGGTATAACATTCTGGTGTTGAAGGTATCTCAGGGTATCACATTCTGGCGCTGAAGGTATCTCAATGTATCACATTCCCGTGTTGAAGGTATCTCAAGGTATCACATTTCCGTGATGAAGTTATCTCAAAGTATCACATTCTGGCGTTGAAGGTGTCTCAATGTATCACATTCCCGTGTTGAAGTTATCTCAAGGTATCACATTCCCGTGATGAAGTTATCTCAAAGTATTGAAGGTATCACATTGTGGCATTGAAGGTATCTCAAGGTATCACATTCTGGCGTTGAAGGTATCTCAAGGTATCACATTCTGGCGCTGAAGCTACCTCAATTATCACATTCTGGTGTTGAAGGTATCTCAAAGTATCACATTCTGGCGTTGAAGGTATCTCAAGGTATCACATTGTGGCATTGAAGGTATCACATTGTGTCATTGAAGGTATCTCAAGGTATAACATTGTGGCTTTGAAGGTATTTCAATGTATGACATTCTGGTGCTGAAGGTATCTCAAGGTATCACATTCTGGCGTTGAAGGTGTCTCAAGGTATCACATTCTGGCGTTGAAGTTATCTCAAGGTATCACATTTCCGTGTTGAAGGTATCTCAAGGTATAAAATTCTGGTGTTGAAGGTATCTCAAGGTATCACATTCTGGCTTTGAAGATTTCTCAAGGTATAACATTGTGGCGTTGAAGGTATTTCAAGGTATCACATTCTGGCCCTGAAGGTATCTCAATGTATCACATTCTAGCGCTGAAGGTATCTCAATGTATCACATTCTGGTGTTGAAGTTATCTCAAGGTATCACATTGTGGCATTGAAGGTATCTCAAGGGATCACATTGTGTAATTGAAGGTATCTCAAGGTATAACATTGTGGCTTTGAAGGTATTTCAATGTATGACATTCTGGTGCTGAAGTTATCTCAAGGTATCACATTCTGGCGTTGAAGGTGTCTCAATGTATCACATTCTGGCGTTGAATGTATCTCAAGGTATCACATTCTGGCGTTGAAGTTATCTCAAGGTATCACATTCCCGTGTTGAAGGTATCTCAAGGTATAAAATTCTGGTGTTGAAGGTATCTCAAGGTATCACATTCTGGCTTTGAAGATTTCTCAAGGTATAACATTGTGGCGTTGAAGGTATTTCAAGGTATCACATTCTGGCGCTGAAGGTATTTCAAGGTATCACAATCTAGCGCTGAAAGTACCTCAAATTATCACATTCTGGTGTTGAAGGTATCTCAAAGTATCACATTCTAGCCCTGAAGGTATCTCAATGTATCACATTCTAGCGCTGAAGGTATCTCAATGTATCACATTCTGGTGTTGAAGTTATCTCAAGGTATTACATTCTTGCACTGATGGTATCTCAAAGTAAAACAATTTGGTGTTGAAGATATCTCAAGGTATCAAATTCTGGTGTTGAAGGTATCTCAAGGTGTCACATTCTGGTGTTGAAGGTATGTCAAGGTATCACATGCTGGCGCTGAAGGTATCTCAAGGTATCCAATTCTGGCGTTGAAGGTATCTCAAGGTTTCTCATTCCCGGTGTTGAAGGTATCTCAAATTATCACATTCTGGTGTTGAAGGTATCTCAAAGTATCACATTGTGGCGTTGAAATTATCTCAATGTATCACATTCTGGCGTTGAAAGTATCTCAAGGTATCACATTCTGGCATTGAAGGTATCTCAAGGTATCACATTCTGTTGTTGAAGGTATCTCAAATTATCACACTCTGGCGTTGAAGGTATCTCAAGGTATCACATTGTGGCGTTGAAATTATCTCAATGTATCACATTCTGGCGTTGAAAGTATCTCTCGCTGCACGTCCGACCCCCGAGTCCGACCGACGGACCGTGTCGTTTTCACGGTACATTCTGGCACTGAAGGTATCTCAAGGTATAACATTGTGGCGTTGAAGTTATCTCAAGAGATCACATTGTGGCGTTGACGGTATCTCAATGTTTAACATTGTTGCATTGAAGGTATCTCAAGGTATAACATTCTTGTGTTTAAAGGTATCTCAAGGTATTACATTCTGGTGTTGAAGTTATCTCAAGGTATCACATTGTGGCGTTTGAAGGTATCTCTCAAGGTATCACATTGTGGCGTTGAAGGTATGTCAAAGGTATCACATTCTAGTGTTGGAGGTATCTCAAGGTATCACATTCTGGTGTTGAAGGTATCTCAAGGTATCACATTCTGGCGTTGAAGGTATCACATTATGACGTTGAAGGTTTCTCAAGGTATAGCATTTTGGGTTTGAAGGTATCTTAGGGTATAACATTGTGGCGTTGAAAGTATCTCAAGGTATATAAATTTCTGGCGTTGAAGGTATCTCAAGGTAACACATACTGGTGTGGAAAGTATCTCAAGGTATAACATTCTGGCGTTGAAGGTATCTCAAGGTATCACATTTGTGGCGTTCAGGTATCTCAATGTATCACATTGTGGCGTTGAAGGTATCTCAATGTATCACACTCTGGCGTTGAAGGTATCTCAAGGTATCACATTCTGGGTTGAAGGTATTTCAAGGTATCACATTCTGGTCTTGAGGGTACATGTATCTCAGTGTATTATTATTTCACGTCTAATGTTTCTGAAAATAACATATACTCTCATTTGAATGTTTGTCATGATGAAGTGTGCTGAAGATATGTAACGTTGCATATTCGGGTTTGAATTACACTTTTGGGTTTGTAAGTACTAGCTATAGTATATCAATGTATTATATTCTGGGTCGACGTGTTTGTGTTTTCTATAGTATTTCACCGTACCTTGGTTGACATTCATGGATGGTATCTACCCTTAATCTTTCGGAGCATGCATCAGATTTATTACGACTTAACATGGAAGCGGTCGTGTTCTGTTGTCATGGGGATGCCATGGCATCAGCTTCTAAGTTTCTGTGGTATGAAGTTCGAAGGAGGTCTCAAATTCTGTGAAGGCAGCATCACGATAGGCACCAGATATGCAGTGTTTAATGACGACATAAGCTTGTTGTGGATGAAACAAGATCACATTACACTTCTAACAGATTTGGATCTTATTCTGAAGCTGACGTCAGATTTTTCATAATGTGACTTTTTAGTTGTGTTCAGAACTTCAATATCCAAATGGAATAACAGTCAAGAAAATATGAAACAACAAAATCCGATATGAAATAAGTTCCACTGAGAGCGATATGTGACACGTTTTCTTTGTGATGGGGTGCGCTGGGGTAGCCTAGTGGTTCAAGCGTTAAAACTCGTCACGGCGAAGACCAGGTTCGATTCCCGCATAGTTACAATGTGTTAAGGGCATTTCTGGTGTCCCCTGCCGTGATATTGCTGGAATATTGCTAAAACGACGTAAAACTAAACTCATTCACTCTTTTCTCTCATCTCTCACATCATATATTTCTACAAACAAAACACATTTTAGAACATGACTTGAATTCCCTTGTTTAAAACACATTTTAGAAGCGAAGTTTAAGTGCAATTATTGGTGTTGATTCGCAAACAGATTCCATGTGTTTCGTCACAGTACACAACAGAGATAGATTGAGATATCACCAGTAACAGACGCTGGGTTTAATACCACGTGGAAAGATACCGTCAGGAAACAAGGAAAATGGAATTCACTTTAAAAGCGAAGATGCTTATTCCTCATGGTATATTTACATTTACAAAGTGGTTTTATATTGGGATATTTCTATCCATGTAATAAAAACCTCACAAAAGTAAATCCAAGGATGTTCGGTCGAGATTTGAAATGAAGTTTAAAAATAGTTCTGATGTGAATGATAGCATCTCCATGTCGCCCCTTCTGGCATCCTCCCACGCATCCTCAACAATTCCAGATTCCAATTCATCGAGATGTTTTCCACACGAGAGGTATTTGAATGAGAGCATAGCTATGTAATGAATGGACAAGAACCATTCATGTGATATATTTTCTAGTATGGGGACGGTTTATGTATATAGTTAATTATTTAGAGTGCGCTATGGTTCGGTAACCAGAGACCCGTGAAGGTCCGGGTTGCAAGGTGACCCTTCAGTAACCCACGCTTGTAACGGGCGACTAACGGGATCGGGTGGTCGGGCTCGCTGACTTGGTTGACACATGTCATCGTATCCGAATTGCGCAGATCGATACTCATGCTATTGATCACCGTATTGTCTGGTTCAGACGCGATTATTTTACAGACCGCCGCCATATGGCTGGAATGTTGGCTTAGTGCGGCATAAAACTAAACTCACTCACACACTCTGTAACCAGACCGCATAGAGACCCTGTTATTTAATTGTGAGGGATTCACACCTTTGTACTGTAGTTTTGTTTAAAGTCACGACGTATCAGTGCGGGGAAATGGGCTGCGTTAAACGATTATCGCTTTAATAAAAACGAAGCACCCCTATATTGGGAGGGCAGACAGATGATTTTAAATATTGAATAATCTTAGAATGTCCAGTTGATATGCCACAACTAATGCAAGAACGTATGATGTGCTGAGGTTATAGACTTGGGGCGCCTTTGGCAAATTAAGGTTCGAGAACAGAAACAAAAAATGATGCATTGTATTACTGAGACAAATCTGAGATCTAACCGAAATGCACTCAAAGATAAATTTTAAAAACATGGCTGGTGTATAGGTGAGTGAGTGAGTATGGTTTAACGCCACTTTTAGCAATATTCTAGCAATATCACGGCGGGGGACACCAGAAATGGTCTTCACTCTTTGTACCTATGTGGGGAATCGAACCTGGGAGTTCAGCGTGACGAGCGCGCGCTTCAACCGTTAGGCTGCCCTACCGCCCCGTATATAACTGAGATATATCGAAATGTAACATAGACATAATTGACATAGAACGGACAACTAACTTGACGGACAGCATTACATAAGCTTTGAGTCGTAATGCGCACGTTGATGTTAGCGGTCGCTGCTCGTGTGAGCAACCCCTCACTCATGATGATGAGGTTGTCCAGGGCTGCTACTGTTTGAACCTTTAGACTAACGCCAGTCTCTGAATATATATAACTTTTATAGTAACAAACAAAGCCATATAACTTGAAAGGAGTCCCAGGGAGACCACAGATTCAGAACCTGAACCTGAGAAAGCTGAATTGCTTCATTGAGAGTTAGCATTGCAGGGAGGGCTCGGCAACAGTGAAAATAATGTGGTTCAGGAACTGTGTGACAGTCTATTTGAACCTTTGCGTGACATGTTACTCGCCACAGTTTTGTCCGAACAAGTATCCATCGTTCCGTTTGAAACTACCACATACACTCCGTGTAAATATAAGAATTCGATATATGGAACCCGTGAAGATCTGGGTTAGGATCGGTCTTCACCAACCCACGCTTGCAAGAGACGACCCAATGAGATGGGGTGGGCAGAGCTCGCTGACTTGGTAGACAAATGTCATCATGTATCCCATTTGCGCGGTTCACCGGTTGTCTGGTCAGACTCGATTATTTACAGACCGCCGCCATATAGTTAGAATATATCCGCCCAGTATTTCTATTAGAAATGAGAATGTTATCATATTGGTGTAAGTATTATTACATCTCATGATAAACTATCAAAGTAATGTATATTTTAATGTTTCAATTTGCGCCAATTCTCAGGCAAATGCTAAATATCACTAATAGCGGAGTAAAATCTGTCTTAGAGAATACGAAAGGCTTTAGTTACATTTGGCGAATTTACAAAGATTTCAAGAGTACCCATTGGCTGGTAGTAAGAAGCAATGTTAAAACTGTACTCGTTGATCCGGTTTTCACAAACCTTGGAGGGCAATAAATCCATAATCATCGAAAGGCCTATATTACAATATGTTTTAGGATGAAAATCTTTATATTGAAACTTGTTGTTGTAACTTCCTCTAGATTTACGTATTTATACCACAAAACTTAGAACAATGTAACCACAAGACTGACTGATGAATGGCATAAAGAATTGATACAGAAAATGGAAACGGCTATTGCATCATGCAAAAGAGTAAAATTAGGGGATGAATTTTCACTTTACGTTTGAATGCATTGGAGTTAAACGAATTACGAAACAAATATCTCCTGCTTATTATTGTAAACATCCCACTGTTGATAAATATATATTTCTTACTGCGCCCATCACATACAAACCAATGCTTGTTAAACTTGCTCTTTTTGTGAAATGGGGCTTGCGTACGCTCCGTTAATGTAATATGTATGTGTTTCATTGTTTTGCACATATATTTGTTTTACTCTATGTCATGTATATGACTCCATGAGAATAAACTTTGACTTGACTTAATAATGCTGGTTAAACCAACCAGTGAGTGAGTTAATATTTGTAGCGTCACATCGGCAATATTGCAGCCATATAGTGACGAGAACTAATTTAATTTATATCAATATTAAAATTAATAAACTTAGGAACGTAAAACCCAGCAAGTAACCAACAAGTAGGGGATATATTGAAGAACACCCCATAACCGTCGTCGGTGTGATAGTACAGTGGTCAGTATAGAGGCCTGACCACCCTTATGCTGGTGTTGATGCTGGTGTTGATGCTGGTGCTGATGTTGATGCTGGTGTTGATGCTGGTGTTGATGCTGGTGCTGGTGTTGATGCTGGTGTTGATGCTGGTGCTGGTGCTGATGCTGATGTGCTGGTGCTGATGCTGGTGCTGGTGCTGGTGTTGATGCTGGTGCTGGTGTTGATGCTGGTGCTGGTGTTGATGCTGGTGTTGATGCTGATGCTGGTGTTGATGCTGGTGTTGATGCTTGATGCTGGTGCTGGTGTTGATGCTGGTGCTGGTGCCGGTGTTGATGCTGGTGTTGATGCTGGTGTTGATTGCTGGTGCCGGTGCTGATGCTGGTGCTGGTGCTTGATGCTGGTGCTGGTGCTGATGCTGTTGTGTTGATGCTGGTATTTGATGCTGGTATTTGATGCTGATGCTGGTGCTGATGCTGATGCTGGTGCTGATGCTGATGCTGGTGCTGGTGTGATGATGCTGGTGTTGACGCCGGTGCTGGTGTTGACGCTGGTGTTGATGCTGGTGCTGGTGTTGATGCTGGTGCTGGTGTTGATGCTGGGTGTTGATGCTGAATTGCTGGTGTTGATGCTGGTGTTGATGCTGGTGCTGGTGGTGTTGATGCTGGTGCTGGATGCTGGTGCTGATGCTGGTGTTGATGCTGCTGGTGTTGATGTTGATGCTGGTGCTGGTGCTGGTGTGTTGATGCTGGTGCTTGTGCTGGTGTTGATGCTGGTGCTGGTGTTGATGCTGGTGTTGGTGTTGATGCTGGTGCTGGTGTTGATGCTGGTGCTGGTGCTGATGCTGGTGCTGGATGCTGGTGCTGGTGTTGATGCTGGTGCTGGTGTTGATGCTGATGCTGGTGCTGATGCTGCTGGTGCTGGTGTTGATGCTGGTGCTGGTGCTGATGCTGATGTGGCGCTGGTGTTGATGCTGGTGCTGGTGTTGATGCTGGTGCTGGTGTTGATGCTGGATGCTGTTGATGCTGTGTTGATGCTGGTGCTGGTGCTGGTTGATGCTGGTGCTGATGCTGGTGTTGATGCTGTTGTGCTGGTGTTGATGCTGGTGCTGGTGTTGATGCTGGTGCTGGTGTTGATGCTGGTGCTGGTGTTGATGCTGGTGTGTGCTGATGCTGGTGCTGCTGGTGTTGATGCTGGTGCTGGTGATTGATGCTGTTGATGCTGGTGCTGTTGTGCTGGTGCTGATGCTGGTGCGGTGTTGATGCTGGTGTTGATGCTGATGCTGGTGCTGGTGCTGGTGTTGATGCTGGTGCTGGTGTTGATGCACAGATGCTGATGCTGGTGCTGCTAATGCTGATAGTGGTGCTGGTGCTGGTGTTGATGCTGGTGCTAATGTTGATGCTGGTGCTGGTGTTGATGTTGATGCTGGTGCTGGTGCTGGTGTTGATGTAGTTGCTGGTGCTGGCGTTGATGCTTGTGTAACTGACTGATGTGACTGATGTTGTTACCCCCAAAGGTATCCAGGGATTTATCAGATTGTGGTTAAAACTCAGACTTTGCACTGAGCCAGTGTGTATTTAACGCTAGTCGGTCATATGAACTTGAAAACGACAAATATAGAATATGTTTTAAAGCAAGAAGGAAACACTTCTGCTAACGAGACAAACACTTGAAGTCCCTTCAACAGAAATGACAAATAGCCCGTATGAAATCAATCTCTGTCCAAGTAAAGACAAAATATTTGCACACTCACAAGCAGACTCGTTTCAGGATCTCGGTATTATATGAATGCTTCTTATTACTCATGAAGGGATCATCCACTCCATAACAGTACCTTTAGTATACAGCGTTATTTGGGGATTTCTGTATATCCACCCTGAAGGATCACCAATATATATGGACAGGGAAGAAAGTGGAATTGATACATTAGAGAGTCTTTTATTGCAAAATGACTATGGCGAACAAACCAAGTTTATCCTTTGTGGGGATTTTAACGCTAGGACTTGTAACGAACTTGATTATCTGATTGATGATTCTGTTGATTATCTCCCCTGCGATTCTCAGTACAAGATGATTTTACGCAACCCCGCGCCACATGTGATACAGTTCTCAATAACTGTGGTCGTTATTTACTTGAAATCTGTAAGCAACTTAATGTACATATTGTAAATGGCCGTGCAGTGAGCGATACACCCAGTAACTACACATTTCTTTCACATTCAGGCTGCAGTGTTGTGGACTATTTTATCATTTCGAGTGAATTATTTGTCAATATTAATGACATGGAAGTAATGTCAAGGTCAGAGTCAGATCATATACCACTAGTTGCTACACTGTCCTGCATTAATACACCTGTTGCTGTAGTTCATACCACAGAATACTGTGAGGTCACTTTAACAAAAATACCTAAATGTAATTTACCACAAACGGAAGTAAATGACTATCTGATGTCTTTGAAAAGTGTAACAGTGCAACAAATGTTAACAGATTTTATAACCTTGTTGGGAGAAAACGTAAATATGGCAGTCAAGAAATTATCAGATGTTATTATGTTCTGTTATTGCAATGTAACTGATATAACTAGAGGAAACGTACCTCGGCAAAGGGCACAGCCACCATGGTTTGACTCTGAGTGCAGAAGAATGAAGAAGGAGAAATATAAAATGCTAACTTCTTTTAGAAAGTACAAGACTGATAATAATCTTCAACAGTATATATCTGCCAAATCAAAATTCAAGAAGTGTTGTGACCAGAAGAGAACTGCATTTAATTTGTGTCTAAGTGACAAGATAAATCTTGCGGCTAAATATGGTGACTGTAAATCTTTGTTAAACAAGCATTGAACCCCAGGAGCAATCAAGATGATATTACAGATGGTGAATGGTTTCCTTATTTTAAAGAACTTCTAAATCCTGCGTTGGACGAGAAGAAACAGAATTTGATCATACAGTTAGACAGTTAATACAAAGCCATTCTTGTGACACTTGTACCTCTGCTCCCTGGACGAATGATCTGCTCAGCAAAAAATATCACTGAGGAAGAAATAAAGGAAGAAATTAAAAATCTTAAGAAAGGAAAGTCCCCTGGAGAAGACGGCATACCTGCAGAATTATACAAGATTTCATCAGAAACCCTTTCTCCATATTTAACCCTACTTTTTAATAAAATATTTGATAGTGGTGTATTCCCTGAAGCATGGAATCAGGCTATTATTCTTCCCTTATATAAGACTGGATCAAGAAGTAACCCATCAGATTACATAGGTATTTCACTAATGGACAGTATTGGGAAACTTTTTTACATCGATTCTAGAACAGCGTTTAAGGACATGGATAGATATAAATAACTTACTATCAGAAGCACATGCTGCATTCCGACCGAATTATGCTACAGTTGATAATATTTTTATTTTGCAGGCTTTATGTACCAAATATTTGTCTAAACCGAAAGGTCGTTTTTTACTGTGCTTTTGTAGATTTCAAGAAAGCATTTGATTATGTGGACAGGGAAAAGTTATTGTACTTGTTATTAAGTAAAGGTTGCCATGGCAAAATGTTCCGGATTTGGGAAAATATGTATACATCTGTTAAAGCTTCTGTCAAGATTGGAACTTGCCAAACACAGTCATTTTCTACCTCCAATGGTATTCGTCAAGGCCGTATCCTCAGCCCCATTCTTTCATTTTCTTTTTAAATGAATTAGTACATGAACTGTATGAAAAATGTTCCCAAGGTATATTTGTACCTCAGGATATAATTGATATTATGCTGCTTCTGTTTACCGATGATGTTGTTCTATTCTACTATACTGTTGTAAATTTGCAAAGGCTATTAAACGGGGGAAAAGTTGCCAAAAATGAACAATGGACATTTGGTAGTGTAAAATTAAAAATTGTATCGTATTATAGATATTTAGGCATCATTTTCTCATCCAGGCTTATTTGGTCAACAGCGTGTCGTACTCATGCATTGCAGGCTTCTAAAGCTGTTTTCCCTGTATACAGACTGTTCCATAACAACAAGTTCTTGTCTTTTTCGACGGCATGTAATATCTTCGATGGTAAAATTGCACCTATTTTGTTGTATGCATTGGAAATATGGGGCCTTAAATATCATGACTGTATTGAAAAGGTGCAAACTTCCCATTTCAAACGTTTCTTGTGTGTTGGGAAATTCGCATCGAATAAGGCAATATTAGGCGAAATTGGTCGTACCAATATGTTTGTTTTAAGTAGACACAGAGCTGTTAAATATTGGATTAAATTGGTTAGAATGGCTGTAAACAGATATCCACATCAATGTTATAACATGTTGAAAGAACTGGATGACAGAGGTAAAAGGAACTGGGTTTCAGATATCCGTCTCGTATTCACACGTATGGTTATACCAAAATGTTGGAGATGAAAAATGTGTTCTTGTATGTGTTCAAGCAAAGATTAGTTGATATTTATGTCCAAAATTGGCAAGGAAATGTACAAGCTTCACATTTTTTTAGATATTATAGTCTGGTAAAATTAGGTTTTACATTGAAGCGTATATTACATACCTGTTTCATGATAAGACGTTACTGAAGGTATTTTGTAAATTCCGAATTTCTCTACATAATTTGAATGTAAATGCAACCAGACGAAATAAGGATGCTGAAAGACAGCACACTTTATGTAACAATTGTAACAGCGGACAAGTCCAGGATGTATTTCATATTTTACATCCCAAATGATCAATGTATTTAATTCACAAAATAGACATACCGTTAAAGCAATAGCAACATTTCTGAAAAGTGTATTCTCCAACAATGTTTGAAACAGTGTTTAAATATTGCTTTTCTATTTTCTTACGACGTGACAACAAAAGTGTTGTAACAACAATTGTAACATGGGCCAGTTGGCCAATATAACTGAATAAAATATGTCTGTCTGTCTGTTAAATGATTTCATACACGGACGGGACTGTTTGACTTCAGCTGGTCATGTGAATAGGGGCGTTGTGAACTACATCTGGAAGTGCAATAGTTAGGGGAGGGTAATTATTTTCAGTGCAGACCCGTGAAGATCCGGGTTCGAATTGGTTCAGCCGGGTTCAGCAAGTCATGCTTGTCGTTAGAGGCGACTATCGGATTCAGGTGGCCTGGCTCGCTGACTTTGTTGACACATGTCATTGCATCCCCCCTTACGTAGATTGATTATATACAGACCGCAGCCACATAGCTGGGATATTGCTGAGTGCATACAAAATCCATGAAACCCCTCCTGTAATAAATGACCAGCCCCTAACGTGGATCCTGTAGTAATGTATATCTATCTTTCAGTTTGATATACGTGTGCCAGATAATAAGGGGTATTTAGCACGACCGTATTGGACCTTTGACGGTGTAAAAACATCGTTATCACATCACGTTACTCAACACCCCTCACCACAGTTGTGTGGAGCTACTGCACTGATCCAGGAGGAGCGATTCCCTCTCTGCCATCACTGAAACGTGAGTATCCAAGTTGTCAGCAACCAACTTTGACATTCTGCTCAACACAGCACTTTTACAACAAAGGGGGGAGTTCTATTTTCCAATCGTGACTTTCCCCTTCATACGGAGCAATATAGCATCAGCTTCTACGGCTGGTGTCGAGGTTTCCTAAATGACCGAGGTACATTGCAGTGGTACGTTTTAAAGATTCGTGGAAAGAAACACAAATGTATTTGGCTTACCAGTAACCTTTTCAATCAAGGTTTTATAAATCAAGGCCTGGTTCCAGACAATTTAAAGTGGACACGTAAAGATTCCTAAACTACCTATGTAACTGGGTGGGGCGTATGATTCTATTATGTCAGGAGTATTGTCCTGTGAGGGAGTTACCAGTGGGTTTTCTCTGTCCGGGCCACACCTGTCTACATGATGTACAATGGCACCAAATGCTATGACCGTTACACGGGGTTTTCTCTGTCCGGGCCACGCCTGTCTACATGATGTACAATGGCACCAAATGCTATGACCGTTACACGGGGTTTTCTTTGTCCGGGCCACACCTGTCTACATGATGTACAATGACACCAAATGCTATGACCTTTACACGGGGTTTTCTCTGTCCGGGCCACACCTGTCTACATGATGTACAATGATACCAAATGCTATGACCGTTACACGGGGTTTTCTTTGTCCGGGCCACACCTGTCTACATGATGTACAATGACACCAAATGCTATGACCGTTACACGGGGTTTTCTCTGTCCGGGCCACACCTGTCAACATGATGTACAATGACACCAAATGCTATGACCGTTACACGGGGTTTTCTCTGTCCGGGCCACGCCTGTCTACATGATGTACAATGACACCAAATGCTATGACCGTTACACGGGGTTTTCTCTGTCCGGGCCACGCCTGTCAACATGATGTACAATGACACCAAATGCTATGACCGTTACACGGGGTTTTCTCTGTCCGGGCCACACCTGTCTACATGATGTACAATGACACCAAATGCTATGACCGTTACACGGGGTTTTCTTTGTCCGGGCCACACCTGTCAACATGATGTACAATGACACCAAATGCTATGACCGTTACACGGGGTGTTCTCTGTCCGGGCCACGCCTGTCTACATGATGTACAATGACACCAAATGCTATGACCGTTACACGGGGTTTTCTCTGTCCGGGGTAATGTCCGGGCCACGCCTGTCAACATGATGTACAATGACACCAAATGCTATGACCGTTACACGGGGTTTTCTCTGTCCGGGGTAATGTCCGGGCCACGCCTGTCAACATGATGTACAATGATACCAAATGCTATGACCGTTACACGGGGTTTTCTTTGTCCGGGCCACACCTGTCAACATGATGTACAATGACACCAAATGCTATGACCGTTACACGGGGTGTTCTCTGTCCGGGCCACGCCTGTCTACATGATGTACAATGACACCAAATGCTATGACCGTTACACGGGGTTTTCTTTGTCCGGGCCACACCTGTCTACATGATGTACAATGACACCAAATGCTATGACCGTTACACGGGGTTTTCTCTGTCCGGGCCACGCCTGTCTACATGATGTACAATGACACCAAATGCTATGACCGTTACACGGGGTTTTCTTTGTCCGGGCCACACCTGTCTACATGATGTACAATGACACCAAATGCTATGACCGTTACACGAGGTTTTCTTTGTCCGGGCCACGCCTGTCTACATGATGTACAATGACACCAAATGCTATGACCGTTACACGGGGTTTTCTCTGTCCGGGCCACACCTGTCAACATGATGTACAATGACACCAAATGCTATGACCGTTACACGGGGTTTTCTTTATTCTTTATTTACCACTTTAGACAGACAGAAAGACAGACAGACACAAGCAGACGGACAGACACACACAGGTAGACAGACAGACAGATATATGGGTCGAGAGACATCATCATTGTAGATGACACCGTTTACATAGCATTTCACCAGATGAACCCAAATGGAGATGGTGATTTACGTGTATGGCGTAACAGTGGAGGACCAGTGGTGCTGGTGCTGGTGCTGGTGATGGTGCTGGTGTTGGTGCTGGTGTTGGCGTTGGTTGTGGTGTTGATGTTGGTGCTGGTGCTGGTGCTGGTGCTGGTGCTGGTGCTGGTGCTGGTGCTGGTGCTGGTGCTGGTGCTGGTGCTGGTGCTGGTGCTGGTGTTACTGTTGGTGCTGGTGTAACTGACTGATGTGGCGGTTTTGGTGCCCCAAAGGTATCTGGTGTTGGTGGGAAACATCAGATTGTGGTTAAAGCTCAGACTTTGCACTGAGCCAGTGTGTATTTAACGCTAGTCGGCCATGTGAACTTGAAAACGACAAATATAGAATATATTTTAAAGCAAGAAGGAAACACTTCTGCTAACGAGACAAACACTTGAAGTCCCTTCAACAGAAATGACAAATAGCCCGTATGAAATCAATCTCTGTCCAAGTAAAGACAAAATATTTGCACACTCACAAGCAGGATCTCGGTAACATATGAATGCTTCTTATTACTCATGAAGGGATCATCCACTCCATAACAGTACCTTTAGCATAAAGCGTTAAATGATTTCATACGCGGACGGGACTGTTTGACTTCAGCTGGTCATGTGAATAGGGGCGTTGTGAACTACATCTGGAAGTGCAATAGTTAGGGGAGGGTAATTATTTTCAGTGCAGACCCGTGAAGATCCGGGTTCGAATTGGTCTTCAGCAAGTCATGCTTGTCGTTAGAGGCGACTATCGGATTCAGGTGGCCTGGCTCGCTGACTTTGTTGACACATGTCATCGCATCCCCCTTGCGTAGATCAATTATATAGAGACCGCCGCCACATAGCTGGGATATTGCTGAGTGTATACAAAATCCGTGAAACCCCTCCTGTAATAAATGACCAGCCCCTAACGTGGATCCTGTAGTAATGTATATCTATCTTTCAGTTTGATATACGTGTGCCAGATAATAAGGGGTATTTAGCACGATCGCATTGGACCTTTGACGGTGTAAAAACATCGTTATCACATCACGTTACTCAACACCATCACAGTTGTGTGGAGCTACTGCACTGATCCAGGAGGAGCGATTCCTCTCTGCCATCACCGAGTTGTCAGCAACCAACTTTGACATTCTGCTCAACACAGCACTTTTACAACAAAGGGGGAGTTCTATTTTCCAATCGTGACTTTCCCCTTCATACGGAGCAATATAGCATCAGCTTCTACGGCTGGTGTCGAGGTTTCCTAAATGACCGAGGTACATTGCAGTGGTACGTTTTAAAGATTCGTGGAAAGAAACACAAATGTATTTTGCTTACAAGTAACCTTTTCAATCAAGGTTTTATAAATCAAGGCCTGGTTCCAGACCATTTATGGTGGACACGTAAAGATTCCTAAACTGCCTACCTAACTGGGTGGGGCGTATGATTCTATTATGTCAGGAGTATTGTCCTGTGAGGGAGTTACCAGTGGGTTTTCTCTGTCCGGGCCACGCCTGTCAACCTGATGTACAATGGCACCAAATGCTATGACCGTTACACGGGGTTTTCTCTGTCGGGGCCACGCCTGTCTACATGATGTACAATGGCACCAAATGCTATGACCGTTACACGGGGTTTTATCTGTCCGGGGTAATGTCCGGGCCACGCCTGTCAACATGATGTACAATGATGCCAAATGCTATGACCGTTACACGGGGTTTTCTCTGTCCGGGGTAATTTCCGTGGCCGTAAACACCTGTCAACATGATGTACAATGACACCAATGTCTATGACCGTTACACGGGGTTTTCTCTGTCCGGGCCACACCTGTCTACATGATGTACAATGACACCAAATGCTATGACCGTTACACGGGGTTTCTCTTTGTCCGGGCCACGCCTGTCTACATGATGTACAATGACACCAAATGCTATGACCGTTACACGGGGTTTTCTTTGTCCGGGCCACACCTGTCTACATGATGTACAATGACACCAAATGCTATGACCGTTACACGGGGTTTTCTCTGTCCGGGCCACACCTGTCAACATGATGTACAATGACACCAAATGCTATGACCGTTACACGGGTTTTCTTTATTCTTTATTTACCACTTTAGACAGACAGAAAGACAGACAGACACAAGCAGACGGACAGACACACACAGGCAGACAGACAGACAGATATATGGGTCGAGAGACATCATCATTGGAGATGACACCGTTTACATAGCGTTTCACCAGATGAACCCAAATGGAGATGGTGATTTACGTGTATGGCGTAACAGTGGAGGACCCTATCACGATGACTGTTCTACAGACGGGCAACTGCGGTGTTTTAAGCATGGACTGGGGTCACAGGGACAACATTCTGAGTCATCACGTCGGCCTACTCTTCCGTCAGCATCAAGATTAGACTAATGCTTAGTCTCTGAATATAAATAATTTTGATAGTAATAAACAAGCCCATTTAAATTGAAAAGGAGCCCAAGGGAGACCAGAGATTCAGAACCTGAGGAAATGTAGACTTGCTTTATTTAGGGCTTTAGCACTGCAGAGAGGGCTTGGCAGTGGGGAAAATAATGGGGTTCAGGGACTGTGAGACAGACTACATCAAGATAGGCACACGTTTCAGCAGGATAAAGCGCTTTTAGCAATATTCCAGCAATATCACGGCGGGGGACACCAGAAATGGGCTTCACACATTGTACCCATGTGGGGAATCGAACCCGGGTCTTCAGCGTGTCGAGCGGACGCGTTAACCATAAGGCTACCCCACCGCCCCAAATGAATCCCTGAGGGAACGCTGTAGGCATATACCCCGGGCTGTTTAAATGGGATAACTGTCTCTTCAAATACAGGGGTGGGTCCACAACACTTTATTCCTGATTCGTTTTGAAAACTACATGCTATTATAGCAATGGCTAGGCGTCATTTGGGAGGCGATCGTCAGCCAAAGTGCCCACGATACTTGCGTTGCTTCACAGGGTGGCCACCCAGGTTATTGACTTTAGACCCGCCGGGTCCTTCACTGACTTTAACCTGAATGTGGGTATTTGCATATGTATTTTGTTCTGTTGTGTATAGACTACATTCATATCTTCTCTCAATCACATCAGATGTATTATGAACATTTTCCACGAGTGTTCAATTTGTTCTTTCATCTGATAATGTTTAAATGATAAACATTCATTTATAAACCCAATATGTGGTAGCAGGGGACACAGAATGGGGCCCTTATTAGAGGTGATCAGACTACCTTTTGCGTAGATGTGAGTGATAAGTTTAGTTTTACAACGCTTTTAGCAATATTTCCAGCAATATCACGGCGGGAGACACCAAAAATGGATTTCACACATTGTAAACATGTGGGAAATCGAACCCGTTCTTCATCGTGACGAGCGAACACTTTAACCACTAGGCTACTCCACCGCCCCTGCGTAGATGTATGCGAGGCGGCGGTGACGTATTGATTACCCCAGATGACTGAAAACTGCCCGCGGGATGTTGTTCCAAACGTCAACAAAACCCTGCCCTAACTGAGCTAAAGTTACCGTCTGTCTCTGGTCCTGTTGTTAGCGTACACCCAACTAATCCTAGGTATTGTCTACGTAGGAGAGGGTCTGAAGAAAAGGCCGGTCAGTAATGCTATGCTTCCTCTAAAAGTTTGTTTCAACGCGTATATCGCCTGGATAATATCTTATCCCTGCATTTGAACATCATCTCGAACGGTGCCCCGTTAACGTTCGACTTTCTAATAGCCATCATCAATGACGAATTGCGTCCTGCAGTCGACAGAACACAAAACTGTTCCACTTCCAAACCAAACCGATAGGAGTTAGTAACGAAGGCATCGATAAAACGTCAACATGAAGGCGTGTTTGACCTTGCACGACCCTCAAATCTGTCCCGCTGACACATGGAATCATCTGAGAGCAGTATACCGTCTGAGATTTATCTTCTGAGCCTCAGATGTTTTGTACACCAAGCTCGGTACGCCTGGTGGTGACGTGGAAGAAACACTGGGCGTGTCGATAGACGTCTTGGCCAAATGATGTGCTCCTTCAGCCAGTGTACAGGTTCTGTCTGTACTTGGATTCAAGCCAACAATTGATCGTGGTGTTCATGTGGCTGTATGGTATCGATTCCGTAGATACTCCACCCCAAAAAAAGTTTTCTTGTTCACGTGACGCCATACGTGGACAATCGGGAAGGTCCCGAGTGTTTTTCTGTTGTAGATAACGTCTCGGAAGAGATGACATCATTTTTCGACGGACATTAATTGTCTGGTAACTTCGTTCTAGTCATTCCTGTCTACAACATACCCGGCGGCAAACAGTATTTACGGTAAAAGGAAAACCTGCTTATGAGCAACCGTTGTTTATTCAAACAACACGTGTGATTATCAGTGTCATGGCTGTCGTAGAATCAGTACCACCGAGCCAAAGTTGTACACACATCAAACACGGCCACACTCCCTATAGTTATCTGTTTCCCTTGCTCCTGAGTCTAGAGGAACTTAACTGTGATTTTCCGTGTTTCAGTAGGTTTTCACACCATGTCCTCCACCATCTTTGTCCTGCTCCTCGCGGGTCTGGCGATGTCTGTCATGGCGGACTACACCGGGAAGGTGCTGCTCATCTCCATGGACGGCTTCCGATACGACTATCTTGACATGGTGGACACCCCCAACTTTGACGACTTCGCCAGACAAGGCGTGAAGCTACCCTACATGAACAACAGCTTCACGACGTTGACATTTCCAAACCATTACACCATAGTGACAGGTGAGTTAAGATAAAGTTAAAGCAAGTTAAAAAGGTCCATGGCAGATGCTATCAGAAACGTGCGAATTTTCGCCAAAATACATTTACTTTAGGTCAGGAAATATCAGTACAATGTTTTCCCTGGGCCATATACTTAACTCCATTTGATTTTCTGGTCCGCTCATTAGAAATCGTCAAAGACAAATTTCATTGAGGTTAAATTATATACTAAGCGGCAAAAGAAACGTCAGTTTGGAATTTTCCTTCGCAGAAACGGATACCTGTAAACTCATTTCATGTTTTGATTGTATATTTTTGACAACATCTCCAACTTTACCTTAGCAAAGACATTCCTTCCCAAACTCAGAATGGAACCCAGGAAATGGTCTCAAAAACGCAACCTGATCTCGAGATGGTACGGTGTTCTCCATGTTTTTCATTCAAATCATGCTGCACCTGCTGTTCACAAGGACCAGCCCTATAAAATGCACCCCCAAACCTGGTTGAAACATTCACATTACAACGTCAGCAGGATGCCGCGACTCACGACAGCTCAGAGCAACCAGGCGCTAGGAAGACTTGAAGCTGACCACACTGCACAAGCCGTTGCCAATCACTTCCAGGTCAACGTTTGGACCATTTACAGACTGCAGCAACGTTTCTGGCGCACCAACACCACATATGATCGCCCCCGTACTGGCAGACCAAGGGTGACCACAAGACGACAAGACCGCTATGTTGTGCGACAGCATGTACAGAATCCCTTCATGCAGGCATCCGAAACAGCACGCCAGACAGTGGGAACACACGGAAGACCAATCAGTACTCATACAGTACGCCGACGTCTTAACAACGGGAACCTCCATTGCCGTAGACCTTACCGTGGACCTATCCTCACCCCTCGTGAACGTGAACGTCTACAGTTTGCCCTACAACATCCAAAACTAGCGATACAGGCAATGGAGAACTGTTCTGTTCACAGATGAGAGTCGATATTGTGTATCAACTGCAGATGGCAGAACAAGAATATGGCGACGACGTGGCCAGCGTTACTCAGACCAATGTGTTATGG
This sequence comes from Haliotis rubra, assembly GCF_003918875.1. NCBI lineage: Eukaryota > Metazoa > Mollusca > Gastropoda > Lepetellida > Haliotidae > Haliotis > Haliotis rubra. The sequence goes on from NW_025765445.1 coordinate 25,935, forward strand.
AAAGAGACTCATGGGGAGGTGCAAGCATCATGGTATGGGGTGGAATAGGCCTTAACAAGAGAGTGGGTCCTGTGGTGTTCCAGAACCTTGGTCCAGGGTGAGGAGGCGGCATCACAGCGGTGCGCTACATCGACCAAGCTCTCAGACCCCACGTCATACCACATTTCGCACGTCACCGGAACAACATTTTCCAGCATCATAATGCCCGGGCCCATACTGCCAGAGCTACACGGGACTTCCTACAGCAGAACGGTGTCAACATTATGCAGTGGCCAGCCCTTAGTCCTGATCTAAACCCAGTTGAACATCTTTGGGATGAAATTCAGAGCAGACTGAATAATGTCATACCAAGGCTGAACACAGCCGATTTATTGCGCCAGGCCTTTCTCAGAGTGTGGTTCCAGGTGCCAATGGCTTCCATCAATCGATTGGTGCACTCCATGCATAGACGCTGTGCTGCAGTTCTTGCCACTCGTGGTGGTCACACTAGATACTGAAGTCAAGGGTCTGAATGGACTGCAAACGTTCACGTTATGTCTTGAAATTGATGTGTCAAGTACACAAGTGTACACAAAAAATGGTTTTGATCCGCTTATTATGTCCATTTCTGTAATGATTTGATAAGAGTGCCTATCTAATTTTGAATTCGTACTGACGTTGTTGTTTTTTGGCTGCTGAGTATATGAATGCATGATTTAAGACATGTCTGATAATTTCAATATTTCATCTAACCCTTAAAATTTCAGCAGGCAAAATCAGATCGCGTGTATGTATTGAAAGTCTACGTCTTCAAATGTCATCACAAGCTAGTTTTTAGTGCTGTCGTCTTTCAATCAGTTCTGAAAAATGTACCTGTGAAGGTCCGGGTCAGAATATTGGCCTTCAGTAAATCGTGCTTGTCGTAAGAGGCGACTAACGGGATCAGGTGGGATCAGGAATATTGCTGAGTGCGGCGTATAACTAAACTCACTCACTCACTCGGAAAACTGTTCTGCACGCACAACCAGTATGATTCTTTTACCCCAGTTTGATTAACTCCTTCGCTGCACGTGAACATAGCTTTGGGGATATTATGTGAAGCACGTGCTTTACATGTGCAATCCAGTATGTATGGGCATGATCGCATGTTAGGACCAAAACTTTTGAAATTGACCTTGGATTCTGGTGGCGCTAAATTACTGTTCACATGTACAGGCCTCCTTAATGTTCGTATGGAATCTTACGCTCAGACAAAACGTACGTTATCTGTTTCCGATGCAGGTCTGTGGGAGGAGAGTCATGGTATTATTGGCAACCACATGTACGACCCCATGTTCAATGCCAGCTTCGGCATGGGCACCACGGAGTCACGGTGGTGGGACGAGGGAGAGCCACTGTGGGTCACGGCCAAGAAGAAGGTATACTAAAAGTTGAGAAATGCAATACATTCCATACTAAACGCCTCCCTCGTTGTCATCTGGCATGAGTACGGCGTTAAACAACAAGCTTTTACATAAGTTTACAGTTGAAACTTCATCGGAAATAGTTTGCGTAAGAGTTGTAGTTGCATGTGTAGGAGGATAGATCGAGGTGAGGCTGGTCTCTCAGGAAATTGGTTCAAACTGTGGCGAGAAGAAGGAACAGAGACACCTTCAAAACTGATATGAAGTTACAAAAGAAAAGGCGGTGAGGGTTCCCAGTGGTGCAAGCTTACGTTCGCCACGCTGAAGGCCCGGGGCCGATTCCTCAGAGGGATACAAATTGGTGAACCAAGTTGATCACTTCGGCTTTAAGTCCTTCATGAAGCTGAAACTGCCAAAATCACTTTGAGATATCCCAGTGGCGAAAGCATTCGCTCGTCACGCCGAAGGCCCGGGTTTAAGTCCTCATGGGGTACAATTTGTGAAGCTAATTTCATTGTCCCTGTCATTGTTCATTGCTGATATTGACATATTGCTCGTCACGCCGAAGGCCCGGGTTCAAGTCATCATGGGGTACAGTTTGTGAAGCTAATTTCATTGACCCTGTCATTGTTCATTGCTGACATATTGACATATTGCTCGTCACGCCGAAGACCCGGGTTCAAGTCCTCATGGGGCACAATTTGTGAAGCTTATTTCATTGCCCCTGTCATTGTTCATTGGTGACATATTGCTCACATACACGTGATATCACACTTACTCAATGTTTGTATGTTCAACTTCCAGGGTCTGAAGACGGGCACCTACTACTGGCCAGGCAGCGAGGTTGAGATCCGAGGTTTTCGCCCTGACATTTGGTTCAAATACAGTGACAAGACACCGTACAAGGAGCGAGTGGATACAGTGATTGACTGGTTCAAGAACAAAGATGTCAGAATGGCCACCCTGTATTACCCGGAACCCGACCATACTGGGCACGGTTATGGTCCAGACTCTCAGCAAGTTAAGGACAAGGTCAAATACATGGATGGTATCCTTGGTTACCTCATGGAAAAGTTGAAGGATAATGACCTTGAAAACACGGTCAACGTCATCGTTACCAGTGACCATGGCATGGTTGATGTTGACAATATCAATAAAGTAAGTTCACGTGTCTTTAAGCATGGCTAACTGAGGGTATCGGGGTGTAGTTTAAGAATGACATATTTCACCAATTTGAGCATTTATTGTGTCACCTACATGTAAGGTTTTCACTTATATATTTCCATGTACAGCCGAACCCCAATGTTTCGAACTCGGTTGAGACGAATTCACGGTTGTGTCGAACTCATTATTTTTACCCTGATGTCTCGAACTAGATGTGTCGAATTCCCGCTTGTGGCGAATTCATTTTAGGGTCCTCAAAAGCCCTAATAGTACAAATTTACTCTTTTGTATCGAACTGTTACAAAAGTAAAAAGCTATGCTCATAAACGTGCTACCAAAAGATCAAAAGTGAGGATTAACGTGTTTTCTTGTTGGCAAAGGCATTGCACCTTGAGATATTCGTAGTATTCATTCCCTGGGTTAAATGTAAGAAGCGTGTCTTGGTGTTACAGTTGGGGGTCGAATCCCAAATCCGCTCTTCTTTGTCAGCACCGTGTCGTTGCGTTTTGGGTTATACCAAATTGGTGAAGGAAGTTGGTCACTTCGGCTTTCATTCATAAACCTGAAACTGATAAGTGATATTACTAAAACTCTTTAAAAAACGTGTATATAATTGTCCAAAATACAGTATACCCTGGATTTAACGCCACCGTTTGTCCAGGAGAAATTATGGCACTACATCCAGGGTGACATTATACCCAGGTAGGACAGTTAGAGGCCCTATGCAATCAGCAAGGTGATTGAGCTGATGTCTCCTGTAATGAGCCTTGAATGACTGGATATTCACAGCGTCTAGGGGCTGCAGGGGACTTGTTGTAGGTCACATGTAGATCGTCACATGTGTATCTAAGACTACTTAAAGCATTAATGAGTCAATTTGTCAATCAAAATTACTAACATAATTTGTGTTTTACTGAGAAAACGATATGTGAAGTGCTTGATTTGTTTATGAATAACCATCTATCTTATCCTTTAGGGTTGGACATTGGAGTAAGAAGGGAAACACTTATAAGAATTTTATCATCAAAAGACGAATCTGTCTAAAATTAGCCCTGTTTTTAACACATTCGCTGTCTTTAAGGAAGAGTCTAATTTCTCCTGTCAACTAACCTAACAATGTTATGATGCTTTCCACTGTTTGCAATGTCAATACCTTGCCTGTCATTACAATACTATGTATACGGGCCAGAGGCCTTATGTACAATAAACCATCTTGATCTTGATCTTGAGTAAGAAGTAGGCATCCAAACTGTCACCAAATGTGCTCGATTCGTTGTTGATCTGTTTCTCAATACATACAAGTTAGAATATTTACTAGGATTAGCTAACTGAAACACGTGAATTCGGCCATTATGAAAGTGCTGTCTTTTTTCAGGTGGTGGACATAACTGACCATGTCAACATGACGCTGATTGACAGTGTGCCGATGTACGGTCCGGTGATGCACATTCTACCGAAAGACGGACAGGATGACAACATCATGGCGGATCTGGAGGGCGTCTCCAACATCACAGCCTATAAGAAGGACGACATTCCTGAGCATTTCCATTACCGGAACAACAGAAGGATCATGCCCATCGTCATCATAGCAGATGAGGGATGGCAGCTGACCACTGTAAGTTTGGGATGACCAGAGTCATGCGCATTATATAAGGGGCCGTAACCGTGATGTGCTGTGGGTGACAATTTGGGGTCAAGGTCATGATAAGTATGTTTAAGAAACATGGTTAGTGCATAGCTCACACAGAGCGCTCTTTCTCTCCCTCTCTCTCCCCTCCCTCTTTCTCTGTGTGTCTCCCTCTCTTTCTGTCTCCCCTCTCTGCCCCCTCTCTCTCCTCTCTCTTCCTCTCTCTCTCTCTCTGCATATAAAGGCAGCACACTACTCAAGAAGAATAACGATTCCCACTGTACACTGGATGTCTTTGCAGAAAAAGGACAAAGTGGCACGCAGCACTTTAAAAGCCACCCATGGCTACGACAACAACCTATAGTTTACCATATCCGTGTTCGTAAGCTCCAACAAACGGTGAATGTGTGAGAACCGAATCTTGTCGGGTCTCCTCCCACATCCTGCCGTGAAGCTCCGACATAACTGATACACTGTCCGAAGCGGCGCTTAACCCTCCTCACTCAGTCATCACAATTTCTTCTCATACATTTTCAGAACAAGACCAAAAAGGCCAAAAGTACTCTAAAAGCCACCCACGGTTACGACAACGCATTGATGTCAATGAAGCCTATATTCCTGGCGAGGGGACCCAACTTCAAAACCAACTTCACATCCGATCCGATCAAGAATGTCGACATCTACCCTCTTGTTTGTAAACTGCTCAAAATAGAGCCAGCGCCGAACAACGGAAGTCTGACCCGTGTCAATGCCTTCATCCAAGATACGCCTCCAGTTTCCGGGTCTCCAATCAATGCACCAGTACTGCTTTTTGAGTGTTTGCTTGTATTCACAGTCGTCGCCAACCATCTATTGCATTAATGAAACGTTCAAAACTGCAGGAGATGCGCATTCTAAAGCGCTGTTCTTATAGTGATCCCTGTTTACCACCGCGATCAAATCCCAGCTAACAATTTCACGTTGTCACAACGTTATGCTTTCGTTGTTGTTCTGTGGACTCCCATTTGCCATGTCACAACGTTATGACGTGACCTTGTGATGCGTCATTTTTACGTCACCAGAAGGTTAGACTTATTTGATGCTAACGTATTTTACGTCGTCTTAACGTTCTATTTATCGTTATTGTTTGAATAGTTTTCCCAGTAGTGAACGGAACATAAGAAACAAAGCAGATATTACTTCAATGCTTATTCGTCAATTTGCATGTTGTTTTGGTCGTATGTTTTCCGAAGCTGAAAAGTGAAGAAAGAATCTCAAAGTGAAAGGTTTCTCAGAAAACTCTATCTTGACACCAAATTGTAAGAAACGTTGTTACAACATTGTGAGGAGCCCAAAGCATAACGTTTCGTCAACGTAAATTTGCAACGTTGCTAAATACGTTGTAACATACCGTTATAAAATTATGTTGTGACAACGTTGTATTATGACGTTACCAATATACAACCTTCCCACAGATTTGCGAAAACTTTGTGTTAGCCTGGATAATCTTACTAATCACACCAACATTATCGCTTCTGAAACTATCAAATAAAACCATGAAAATCCCATTCAGAATTTATATGCAGCAACCCATACTTGTCGTAGGAGGGCACTGACGTGATCGGTGGTGGTCAATCCTGATGAGTGCGACGTTAAACAATTGACAGCAACATAGATACACGAAACTGTTATCAAACCCTATGTCCAAAAGCTCCGAGATTCCGGGAAATGAATGGTGAGAGAGTACATAGTCACGAGAACGTTTTCAATGGACTTATATCTTGTGCCAGACAGTTTCTGTTTTTACAATGTCTAAAGAATGATTCATTTCATACATTCTCAATATTTCACGGTGCACGTAGGTCTACTTAAGGACCTATCAACAGTCACCATGGTTGCAACACATCAGGGATCAAAATGAGAATTGTTTGTAAAGTGACATATTCAAGAAAGCGAAGTTCACGAACATTCACCAACACTTGGTATGTAAACACTTGTGCGTTTGTAATGTAATACTTCCTTTGTAAACGTCGTAAAGAGAAAGGTCAAGGTCACCACAGGAATAATCCTAAATGATTCTATGCCCGTCAAACTCGAGGAAAGTCCCGTATCTAAATCAATTTGTGTAAAGTCACCAAAGCTGTGCCGTACTTTCATATGATGAAATGATACTGAAAATCAACCCGGAAACATTAGACGACATTCAGTTGTCACCCCTTAAAGGAAAGCTTGTCCTGCATGTTGCGACCCGTGAACATCCGGGTTAAAATTGGTCTTCAGTAACTCATGCTTGTCGTAAGAGGCGACTAACGGGATCGGGTGAGCAGGCTTTCTGACTTGGTTGACACATGTCATCGTATCTCAGTTGTGTCGAATGATGCTCATGCTGATCACTGGATTGTCTGGTCCAGACTGAATTATTTACAGACCGCCGCCATATAGCTGGAATATTGCTGAGTGCAACAAGCCAGCAACCACCCAACCAACCAACCAACCACCAACCTACATATTGCCCTAAGCAAGGTTCCATCACTCTCCATGTGTGAAACTGAGTGTGTATTGGGTGTACATATTGAGATTTATTTAGATGTACTATTCATGCATGCAGTGAGTGAGGATAGCTTCACGCCATTTTTATCAATACAAGCGAGTCCGGTAATTCTGCGCAGCTGCAATAGCGTACTTCCGTATCGAAGGTAAACATCGTCTACTACCACATTTACGCTTGAAATCGGGACATTTCTACAAGGGACTGGCTTTTAATCATAAAGGTAAGTAAATAACAGTAATTGACAGATAAATTGACAGTTTTATGAAACTTCGTTTTCTTCAGACTTTTCAACCTTTTTCTTCATTTTTCATAACTGGATTTAATATGAAACACTCCTCCTTACATTGATGAAGTGATTTTTGACAATAATCTGGCCCTAATACGCTTCCATACTTCGGATCTCCAGCTGGATGTTTTGCGCGTGAGTTGCTGCGCAGAATATACGGACAGCAAGCGATGTCGTCAGAACGCGGGTAAGGTCAACCGTATGGCATAATGCAACGTTAGAATCTTATAGTCGTCTAAAACTTGTATTTCTAGGTCAATATGATGCATACCAGCATGTTTAGTCACGTAAACCACAGAGACGTTAGTTGCCGTGTTGCGATCGATGTGCTTAGGTGCGCGGAATTACCGGACGACATTATATTCTAGTGATATCACTTCGGAGCACACTGAAATGGGATTCAAACAACACACACGCATGTGAGGTCGACGAGCGGACGTTTGTTGTGCCCTTAAACGCACAATGGTCTTAAGTGCACAGAAATCATGAATATTCATGAGTGGGCGGAGCTTATGTCACTACGTCACATACACGGCACAGTATCTTCCGCGGAACTAGTAGAGGGAGTTGACCTATGCTGCTTCGTCTGTTATTGCCTTATACAATGTGACAGCTACAATATGCATATGATGTATATGTAAACATGAAGTATACGTGCCGTTTATTCAATATAATGTGCTGTATTGAAGTTTTGCGACGCAACCTCCCATGGTGAAGGAGTTCAAGCGAGAAAGCCTCCTCGAGAACAACCACGGTACCTTGCGTTGCGATGGAAACATTCACATGTCAATATTGTCATTGCTCAGTCCTGACTTATCATAACTCTCCAACCAAACAGAATAACATCTCTTGTCAACCAACTAAATACTTATACAATACATATGTTCATGTACGTACATATTGCCAGATCTAATTAAACTCCACGTATTTCAATAGCGTCAGCTCTGATGGGGCGTCTTATGAAGGAAGGAAAGGTTACCCAGGCAGGCCAAAGTATCCAAAGCTACCTTTCCATGGCTATCAAGGCACTACAAAATTGAAACAAATATTTGAGATATATATCCCAGGGTAACCTATCATGGCAACAAATATTTCGGGAATTTGGGTAGTGTATCTGAAGTACCTGAGGAATCCCTCCAAATGGTAAAATTACTAGTTTCTGGTGTGAAGGTGCAGATAAATATATTAAGGATAAAAAAACAACAACACCATGTCAACACCTCGGCCAGTTTAAATGTCTGGCAAAGTATATCCCTCCAAAGATACCATACTGCCAGGGTGTTTTGGTACTTTGGCAAGTCTTACTGAGTTTACTTATTGCCAGTTAAAATCACTTTCAATTATTTCCAACTTAACTTCCCTCTAAAGTAATTAATATCAAATCATTTTCATGGCATTTTCAACACCCCTTTCAACCTGATCCCTTTGACCATGTACAACCCCCTCTAGACTGAAAATTTCATTCACTCTCTCTCCCATTTCAGCCTAGCTGGGCCGCTTCCTCGGCGTCAAAGGCGGACAGTCAGTGTGCACCACAGAGGTTCTGCCAGCTGCCCAGGAGAGCTTCATCCAGCCCCAAGCACCCCAGGGGACTGGTAGGAAATGAAATGCATGTTGTTTTGCTGTGCCTTTTTTAAAAAGGTCCATTGTGCATTTAAGGTTTTCTGTGCACTTAAGGTTTCCTATAGCAGTCCTTAAGTGCACAGAAAACCTAAATGCACAATGATGTCTTGGCCCCTCCCTGGACCCTCTTGGCTGTTTTTGGCTGGTGCAGAGGCCCCACCTGATCCCTTTGACCATGTACAACCCCCTCTAGACTGAAAATTTCATTCACTCTCTCTCCCATTTCAGCCTAGCTGGGCAGCTTCCTCGGCGTCAAAGCGGACAGTCAGTGTGCACCACAGAGGTTCTGCCAGCTGCCCAGGAGAGCTTCATCCAGCCCCAAGCACCCCAGGGGACTGGTAGGAAATGAAATGCATGTTGTTTTGCTGTGCCTTTTTAAAAGGTCCATTGTGCATTTAAGGTTTTCTGTGCACTTAAGGTTTCCTATAGCAGTCCTTAAGTGCACAGAAACCTAAATGCAATGATGTCTTAGCCCCTCCCTGGACCCTCTTGGCTGTTTTGGCTGGTGCAGAGGCCCCACCTGATCCCTTTGACCATGTACAACCCCCTCTAGACTGAAAATTTCATTCACTCTCTCTCCCATTTCAGCCTAGCTGGGCAGCTTCCTCGGCGTCAAAAGGCGGACAGTCAGTGTGCACCACAGAGGTTCTGCCAGCTGCCCAGGAGAGCTTCATCCAGCCCAAGCACCCCAGGGGACTGGTAGGAAATGAAATGCATGTTGTTTTGCTGTGCCTTTTTAAAAGGTCCATTGTGCATTTAAGGTTTTCTGTGCACTTAAGGTTTCCTATAGCAGTCCTTAAGTGCACAGAAAACCTAAATGCACAATGATAATCTTGGCCCCTCCCTGGACCCTCTTGGCTGTTTTTGGCTGGTGCAGAGGCCCCACCTGATCCCTTTGACCATGTACAACCCCTCTAGACTGAAAATTTCATTCACTCTCTCTCCCATTTCAGCCTAGCTGGGCAGCTTCCTCGGGCGTCAAGGCGGACAGTCAGTGTGCACCACAGAGGTTCTGCCAGCTGCCCAGGAGAGCTTCATCCAGCCCAAGCACCCCAGGGGACTGGTAGGAAATGAAAAGCATGTTGTTTTTGCTGTGCCTTTTTAAAAAGGTCCATTGTGCATTTAAGGTTTTCTGTGCACTTAAGGTTTCCTATAGCAGTCCTTAAGTGCACAGAAAACCTTAAATGCACAATATCTTGGCCCCTCCCTGGACCCTCTTGGCTGTTTTTGGCTGGTGCAGAGGCCCCACCTGATCCCTTTGACCATGTACAACCCCTCTAGACTGAAAATTTCATTCACTCTCTCTCCCATTTCAGCCTAGCTGGGCCGCTTCCTCGGCGTCAAGGCGGACAGTCAGTGTGCACCACAGAGGTTCTGCCAGCTGCCCAGGAGAGCTTCATCCAGCCCCAAGCACCCAGGGGACTGGTAGGAAATGAAATGCATGTTGTTTTGCTGTGCCTTTTTTAAAAGGTCCATTGTGCATTTAAGGTTTTCTGTGCACTTAAGGTTTCCTATAGCAGTCCTTAAGTGCACAGAAAACCTTAAATGCACAATGATGTCTTGGCCCCTCCCTGGACCCTCTTGGCTGTTTTTGGCTTGTGCAGAGGCCCCACCTGATCCCTTTGACCATGTACAACCCCCTCTAGACTGAAAATTTCATTCACTCTCTCTCCCATTTCAGCCTAGCTGGGCCGCTTCCTCGGCGCGTCAAGGCGGACAGTCAGTGTGCACCACAGAGGTTCTGCCAGCTGCCCAGGAGAGCTTCATCCAGCCCCAAGCACCCCAGGGGACTGGTAGGAAATGAAATGCATGTTGTTTTTGCTGTGCCTTTTTTAAAAAGGTCCATTGTGCATTTAAGGTTTTCTGTGCACTTAAGGTTTCCTATAGCAGTCCTTAAGTGCACAGAAAACCTTAAATGCACAATGATGTCTTGGCCCCTCCCTGGACCCTCTTGGCTGTTTTTGGCTGGTGCAGAGGCCCCACCTGATCCCTTTGACCATGTACAACCCCTCTAGACTGAAAATTTCATTCACTCTCTCTCCCATTTCAGCCTAGCTGGGCAGCTTCCTCGGCGTCAAGGCGGACAGTCAGTGTGCACCACAGAGGTTCTGCCAGCTGCCCAGGAGAGCTTCATCCAGCCCCAAGCACCCAGGGGACTGGTAGGAAATGAAATGCATGTTGTTTTGCTGTGCCTTTTTAAAAGGTCCATTGTGCATTTAAGGTTTTCTGTGCACTTAAGGTTTCCTATAGCAGTCCTTAAGTGCACAGAAAACCTTAAATGCACAATGATGTCTTGGCCCTCCCTGGACCCTCTTGGCTGTTTTGGCTGGTGCAGAGGCCCCACCTGATCCCTTTGACCATGTACAACCCCCTCTAGACTGAAAATTTCATTCACTCTCTCTCCCATTTCAGCCCTAGCTGGGCAGCTTCCTCGGCGTCAAAGGCGGACAGTCAGTGTGCACCACAGAGGTTCTGCCAGCTGCCCAGGAGAGCTTCATCCAGCCCCAAGCACCCCAGGGGACTGGTAGGAAATGAAATGCATGTTGTTTTGCTGTGCCTTTTTAAAAAGGTCCATTGTGCATTTAAGGTTTTCTGTGCACTTAAGGTTTCCTATAGCAGTCCTTAAGTGCACAGAAAACCTTAAATGCACAATGATGTCTTGGCCCCTCCCTGGACCCTCTTGGCTGTTTTTGGCTGGTGCAGAGGCCCCACCTGATCCCTTTGACCATGTACAACCCCCTCTAGACTGAAAATTTCATTCTCTCTCTCCCATTTCAGCCTAGCTGGGCCGCTTCCTCGGCGCGTCAAGGCGGACAGTCAGTGTGCACCACAGAGGTTCTGCCAGCTGCCCAGGAGAGCTTCATCCAGCCCCAAGCACCCCAGGGGACTGGTAGGAAATGAAATGCATGTTGTTTTTGCTGTGCCTTTTTAAAAAGGTCCATTGTGCATTTAAGGTTTTCTGTGCACTTAAGGTTTCCTATAGCAGTCCTTAAGTGCACAGAAAACCTTAAATGCACAATGATGTCTTGCCCCTCCCTGGACCCTCTTGGCTGTTTTTTTGGCTGGTGCAGAGGCCCCACCTGATCCCTTTGACCATGTACAACCCCCTCTAGACTGAAAATTTCATTCACTCTCTCTCCCATTTCAGCCTAGCTGGGCAGCTTCCTCGGGCGTCAAAGGCCCGGACAGTCAGTGTGCACCACAGAGGTTCTGCCAGCTGCCCAGGAGAGCTTCATCCAGCCCCAAGCACCCCAGGGGACTGGTAGGAAATGAAATGCATGTTGTTTTGCTGTGCCTTTTTAAAAGGTCCATTGTGCATTTAAGGTTTTCTGTGCACTTAAGGTTTCCTATAGCAGTCCTTAAGTGCACAGAAAACCTTAAATGCACAATGATGTCTTGGCCCCTCCCTGGACCCTCTTGGCTGTTTTTGGCTGGTGCAGAGGCCCCACCTGATCCCTTTGACCATGTACAACCCCCTCTAGACTGAAAATTTCATTCCTCTCTCTCCCATTTCAGCCTAGCTGGGCAGCTTCCTCTGGCGTCCAAGCGGACAGTCAGTGTGCACCACAGAGGTTCTGCCAGCTGCCCAGGAGAGCTTCATCCAGCCCCAAGCACCCCAGGGGACTGGTAGGAAATGAAATGCATGTTGTTTTGCTGTGCCTTTTTTAAAAAGGTCCATTGTGCATTTAAGGTTTTCTGTGCACTTAAGGTTTCCTATAGCAGTCCTTAAGTGCACAGAAAACCTTAAATGCACAATGATGTCTTGGACCCCTCCCTGGACCCTCTTGGCTGTTTTGGCTGGTGCAGAGGCCCCACCTGATCCCTTTGACCATGTACAACCCCCTCTAGACTGAAAATTGCATTCACTCTCTCTCCCATTTCAGTCTAGCTGGGCGCTTCCTCGGCAGCGTCAAGAAGCGGACAGTCAGTGTGCACCACAGAGGTTCTGCCAGCTGCCCAGGAGAGCTTCATCCAGCCCCAAGCACCCCAGGGGACTGGTAGGAAATGAAATGCATGTTGTTTTGCTGTGCCTTTTAAAAAAGGTCCATTGTGCATTTAAGGTTTTCTGTGCACTTAAGGTTTCCTATAGCAGTCCTTAAGTGCACAGAAAACCTTAAATGCACAATGATGTCTTGGCCCCTCCCTGGACCCTCTTGGCTGTTTTTGGCTGGTGCAGAGGCCCCACCTGATCCCTTTGACCATGTACAACCCCCTCTAGACTGAAAATTTCATTCACTCTCTCTCCCATTTCAGCCTAGCTGGGCCAGCTTCCTCGGCGTCAAAGGCCCGGACAGTCAGTGTGCACCACAGAGGTTCTGCCAGCTGCCCAGGAGAGCTTCATCCAGCCCCAAGCACCCCAGGGGACTGGTAGGAAATGAAATGCATGTTGTTTTTGCTGTGCCTTTTTAAAAAGGTCCATTGTGCATTTAAGGTTTTCTGTGCACTTAAGGTTTCCTATAGCAGTCCTTAAGTGCACAGAAAACCTTAAATGCACAATGATGTCTTGGCCCCTCCCTGGACCCTCTTGGCTGTTTTTGGCTGGTGCAGAGGCCCCACCTGATCCCTTTGACCATGTACAACCCCCTCTAGACTGAAAATTTCATTCACTCTCTCTCCCATTTCAGCCTAGCTGGGCAGCTTCCTCGGCGGCCAAGGCGGACAGTCAGTGTGCACCACAGAGGTTCTGCCAGCTGCCCAGGAGAGCTTCATCCAGCCCCAAGCACCCCAGGGGACTGGTAGGAAATGAAATGCATGTTGTTTTTGCTGTGCCTTTTTTTAAAAAGGTCCATTGTGCATTTAAGGTTTTCTGTGCACTTAAGGTTTCCTATAGCAGTCCTTAAGTGCACAGAAAACCTTAAATGCACAATGATGTCTTGGCCCCTCCCTGGACCCTCTTGGCTGTTTTTGGCTGGTGCAGAGGCCCCACCTGATCCCTTTGACCATGTACAACCCCTCTAGACTGAAAATTTCATTCACTCTCTCTCCCATTTCAGCCTAGCTGGGCAGCTTCCTCGGCGTCAAGGCGGACAGTCAGTGTGCACCACAGAGGTTCTGCCAGCTGCCCAGGAGAGCTTCATCCAGCCCCAAGCACCCCAGGGGACTGGTAGGAAATGAAATGCATGTTGTTTTTGCTGTGCCTTTTTAAAAAGGTCCATTGTGCATTTAAGGTTTTCTGTGCACTTAAGGTTTCCTATAGCAGTCCTTAAGTGCACAGAAAACCTTAAATACAATAATGATGTCTAGCCCCTCCCTGGACCCTCTTGGCTGTTTTTGGCTGGTGCAGAGGCCCCACCTGATCCCTTTGACCATGTACAACCCCCTCTAGACTGAAAATTTCATTCACTCTCTCTCCCATTTCAGCCTAGCTGGGCCGCTTCCTCGGTCGCGTCAAGGCGGACAGTCAGTGTGCACCACAGAGGTTCTGCCAGCTGCCCAGGAGAGCTTCATCCAGCCCCAAGCACCCCAGGGGACTGGTAGGAAATGAAATGCATGTTGTTTTGCTGTGCCTTTTAAAAAGGTCCATTGTGCATTTAAGGTTTTCTGTGCACTTAAGGTTTCCTATAGCAGTCCTTAAGTGCACAGAAAACCTTAAATGCACAATGATGTCTTGGCCCCTCCCTGGACCCTCTTGGCTGTTTTTGGCTGGTGCAGAGGCCCCACCTGATCCCTTTGACCATGTACAACCCCCTCTAGACTGAAAATTTCATTCACTCTCTCTCCCATTTCAGCCTAGCTGGGCCGCTTCCTCGGCGCGTCAAGGCGGACAGTCAGTGTGCACCACAGAGGTTCTGCCAGCTGCCCAGGAGAGCTTCATCCAGCCCCAAGCACCCCAGGGGACTGGTAGGAAATGAAATGCATGTTGTTTTTGCTGTGCCTTTTTTAAAAAGGTCCATTGTGCATTTAAGGTTTTCTGTGCACTTAAGGTTTCCTATAGCAGTCCTTAAGTGCACAGAAAACCTTAAATGCACAATGATGTCTTGGCCCCTCCCTGGACCCTCTTGGCTGTTTTTGGCTGGTGCAGAGGCCCCACCTGATCCCTTTGACCATGTACACCCCCCTCTAGACTGAAAATTTCATTCACTCTCTCTCCCATTTCAGCCCTAGCTGGGCAGCTCTCGGTAGCAACACCCGGACAGTCAGTGTGCACCACAGAGGTTCTGCCAGCTGCCCAGGAGAGCTTCATCCAGCCCCAAGCACCCCAGGGGACTGGTAGGAAATGAAATGCATGTTGTTTTTGCTGTGCCTTTTTTAAAAAGGTCCATTGTGCATTTAAGGTTTTCTGTGCACTTAAGGTTTCCTATAGCAGTCCTTAAGTGCACAGAAAACCTTAAATGCACAATGATGTCTTGGCCCCTCCCTGGACCCTCTTGGCTGTTTTTGGCTGGTGCAGAGGCCCCACCTGATCCCTTTGACCATGTACAAGCCCCCTCTAGACTGAAAATTTCATTCACTCTCTCTCTCCCATTTCAGCCCTAGCTGGGCAGCTTCTCGGTGGCGTCAAGGCCCGGACAGTCAGTGTGCACCACAGAGGTTCTGCCAGCTGCCCAGGAGAGCTTCATCCAGCCCCAAGCACCCCAGGGGACTGGTAGGAAATGAAATGCATGTTGTTTTTGCTGTGCCTTTTTTAAAAAGGTCCATTGTGCATTTAAGGTTTTCTGTGCACTTAAGGTTTCCTATAGCAGTCCTTAAGTGCACAGAAAACCTTAAATGCACAATGATGTCTTAACCCCTCCCTGGACCCTCTTGGCTGTTTTTGGCTGGTGCAGAGGCCCCACCTGATCCCTTTGACCATGTACAACCCCTCTAGACTGAAAATTTCATTCACTCTCTCTCCCATTTCAGCCTAGCTGGGCCGGCTTCCTCGGGCGTCAAGGCGGACAGTCAGTGTGCACCACAGAGGTTCTGCCAGCTGCCCAGGAGAGCTTCATCCAGCCCAAGCACCCCAGGGGACTGGTAGGAAATGAAATGCATGTTGTTTTTGCTGTGCCTTTTTTAAAAGGTCCATTGTGCATTTAAGGTTTTCTGTGCACTTAAGGTTTCCTATAGCAGTCCTTAAGTGCACAGAAAACCTTAAATGCACAACAATGTCTTAGCCCCTCCCTGGACCCTCTTGGCTGTTTTTGGCTGGTGCAGAGGCCCCACCTGATCCCTTTGACCATGTACAACCCCTCTAGACTGAAAATTTCATTCACTCTCTCTCCCATTTCAGCCTAGCTGGGCCGCTTCCTCGGCGTCAAAGGCGGACAGTCAGTGTGCACCACAGAGGTTCTGCCAGCTGCCCAGGAGAGCTTCATCCAGCCCCAAGCACCCCAGGGGACTGGTAGGAAATGAAATGCATGTTGTTTTGCTGTGCCTTTTTAAAAAGGTCCATTGTGCATTTAAGGTTTTCTGTGCACTTAAGGTTTCCTATAGCAGTCCTTAAGTGCACAGAAAACCTTAAATGCACAATGATGTCTTGGCCCCTCCCTGGACCCTCTTGGCTGTTTTTTGGCTGGTGCAGAGGCCCCACCTGATCCCTTTGACCATGTACAACCCCTCTAGACTGAAAATTTCATTCACTCTCTCTCCCATTTCAGCCTAGCTGGGCCGCTTCCTCGGCGGCGTCAAAGGCGGACAGTCAGTGTGCACCACAGAGGTTCTGCCAGCTGCCCAGGAGAGCTTCATCCAGCCCCAAGCACCCCAGGGGACTGGTAGGAAATGAAATGCATGTTGTTTTGCTGTGCCTTTTTAAAAAGGTCCATTGTGCATTTAAGGTTTTCTGTGCACTTAAGGTTTCCTATAGCAGTCCTTAAGTGCACAGAAAACCTTAAATGCACAATGATGATCTTGGCCCCTCCCTGGACCCTCTTGGCTGTTTTGGCTGGTGCAGAGGCCCCACCTGATCCCTTTGACCATGTACAACCCCCTCTAGACTGAAAATTTCATTCACTCTCTCTCCCATTTCAGCCTAGCTGGGCGCTCTCTCGGCGTCAAAGGCGGACAGTCAGTGTGCACCACAGAGGTTCTGCCAGCTGCCCAGGAGAGCTTCATCCAGCCCCAAGCACCCCAGGGGACTGGTAGGAAATGAAATGCATGTTGTTTTGCTGTGCCTTTTAAAAGGTCCATTGTGCATTTAAGGTTTTCTGTGCACTTAAGGTTTCCTATAGCAGTCCTTAAGTGCACAGAAAACCTTAAATGCACAATGATGTCTTGGCCCCTCCCTGGACCCTCTTGGCTGTTTTTGGCTGGTGCAGAGGCCCCACCTGATCCCTTTGACCATGTACAACCCCCTCTAGACTGAAATTTCATTCACTCTCTCTCCCATTTCAGCCTAGCTGGGCAGCTTCTCTCGGCGTCAAAGCGGACAGTCAGTGTGCACCACAGAGGTTCTGCCAGCTGCCCAGGAGAGCTTCATCCAGCCCCAAGCACCCCAGGGGACTGGTAGGAAATGAAATGCATGTTGTTTTTGCTGTGCCTTTTTAAAAAAGGTCCATTGTGCATTTAAGGTTTTCTGTGCACTTAAGGTTTCCTATAGCAGTCCTTAAGTGCACAGAAAACCTAAATGCACAATGATGTCTTAACCCCCCCCTGGACCCTCTTGGCTGTTTTGGCTGGTGCAGAGGCCCCACCTGATCCCTTTGACCATGTACAACCCCTCTAGACTGAAAATTTCATTCACTCTCTCTCCCATTTCAGCCCTAGCTGGGCGCTTCCTCGGCGTCAAGGCGGACAGTCAGTGTGCACCACAGAGGTTCTGCCAGCTGCCCAGGAGAGCTTCATCCAGCCCCAAGCACCCCAGGGGACTGGTAGGAAATGAAATGCATGTTGTTTTGCTGTGCCTTTTTAAAAGGTCCATTGTGCATTTAAGGTTTTCTGTGCACTTAAGGTTTCCTATAGCAGTCCTTAAGTGCACAGAAAACCTTAAATGCACAATGATGTCTTGGCCCCTCCCTGGACCCTCTTGGCTGTTTTTGGCTGGTGCAGAGGCCCCACCTGATCCCTTTGACCATGTACAACCCCCTCTAGACTGAAAATTTCATTCACTCTCTCTCCCATTTCAGCCTAGCTGGGCCGCTTCCTCGGCGTCAAGGCGGACAGTCAGTGTGCACCACAGAGGTTCTGCCAGCTGCCCAGGAGAGCTTCATCCAGCCCCAAGCACCCCAGGGGACTGGTAGGAAATGAAATGCATGTTGTTTTGCTGTGCCTTTTTAAAAGGTCCATTGTGCATTTAAGGTTTTCTGTGCACTTAAGGTTTCCTATAGCAGTCCTTAAGTGCACAGAAAACCTTAAATGCACAATGATGTCTTGGCCCCTCCCTGGACCCTCTTGGCTGTTTTTGGCTGGTGCAGAGGCCCCACCTGATCCCTTTGACCATGTACAACCCCCTCTAGACTGAAAATTTCATTCACTCTCTCTCCCATTTCAGCCTAGCTGGGCCGCTTCCTCGGCGCGTCAAGGCGGACAGTCAGTGTGCACCACAGAGGTTCTGCCAGCTGCCCAGGAGAGCTTCATCCAGCCCCAAGCACCCCAGGGGACTGGTAGGAAATGAAATGCATGTTGTTTTTGCTGTGCCTTTTTAAAAAAGGTCCATTGTGCATTTAAGGTTTTCTGTGCACTTAAGGTTTCCTATAGCAGTCCTTAAGTGCACAGAAAACCTTAAATGCACAATGATGTCTTGGCCCCTCCCTGGACCCTCTTGGCTGTTTTTGGCTGGTGCAGAGGCCCCACCTGATCCCTTTGACCATGTACAACCCCCTCTAGACTGAAAATTTCATTCACTCTCTCTCCCATTTCAGCCTAGCTGGGCCGCTTCCTCGGCGCGTCAAGGCGGACAGTCAGTGTGCACCACAGAGGTTCTGCCAGCTGCCCAGGAGAGCTTCATCCAGCCCCAAGCACCCCAGGGGACTGGTAGGAAATGAAATGCATGTTGTTTTTGCTGTGCCTTTTTAAAAGGTCCATTGTGCATTTAAGGTTTTCTGTGCACTTAAGGTTTCCTATAGCAGTCCTTAAGTGCACAGAAAACCTTAAATGCACAATGATGTCTTAACCCCTCCCTGGACCCTCTTGGCTGTTTTGGCTGGTGCAGAGGCCCCACCTGATCCCTTTGACCATGTACAACCCCCTCTAGACTGAAAATTTCATTCACTCTCTCTCCCATTTCAGCCTAGCTGGGCAGCTTCCTCGGCGTCCAAGGCGGACAGTCAGTGTGCACCACAGAGGTTCTGCCAGCTGCCCAGGAGAGCTTCATCCAGCCCCAAGCACCCCAGGGGACTGGTAGGAAATGAAATGCATGTTGTTTTGCTGTGCCTTTTTAAAAAGGTCCATTGTGCATTTAAGGTTTTCTGTGCACTTAAGGTTTCCTATAGCAGTCCTTAAGTGCACAGAAAACCTTAAATGCACAATGTCTTGGCCCCTCCCTGGACCCTCTTGGCTGTTTTTGGCTGGTGCAGAGGCCCCACCTGATCCCTTTGACCATGTACAACCCCCTCTAGACTGAAAATTTCATTCACTCTCTCTCCCATTTCAGCCTAGCTGGGCCGCTTCCTCGGCGCGTCAAGGCGGACAGTCAGTGTGCACCACAGAGGTTCTGCCAGCTGCCCAGGAGAGCTTCATCCAGCCCCAAGCACCCCAGGGGACTGGTAGGAAATGAAATGCATGTTGTTTTTGCTGTGCCTTTTTATTTTAAAGCGTCGTAGAGAGCCTTCAGTGCTGACTGAATCAAATGACAGCAGTGATTGGATGATTTTATGTTGTTAAAATGTGCATTCATCCACTAATTAAAACTAACCATATTTTTTCAATGTGTAGTTGCTTCTTTTTAACCTGATTGCTTCTGCAGAATGTGTGCAGAGATATTTTCAAGTAGGTTACATTTTGGTCTTGAAACTGGGGTCGGCGCTTTTCACACTCCTGTATTACTCCTCTAAGTTTTACCATGACCCGGAAGGAAAATAGGAGAATGTAGTGCCTTGTTTAAATGCACTGATTTGTCTGTGCTAATTTATTCAGGGTGACTTGTGACAGCTTAAATGAAAGATCAGACATTTTACTTTACTGCCATTTGTTTTTGTCCTCAATCTGCACATGTTATTGACTCCAGCCTTTCATGATTTGACCCCAAGTTCAAGGCTGTTTAGTGTATTTCAGCTCGAAAATTCGGTGACCGTTGTTGACAGTGGATACAGCAAAACTGAAATACTCGATCCAGACCGATATTTTGATGGGTAAGTGAGAAGTAATAGGTTGGTCAGCATGCCACAGGACAGCCTAGGACAGATATTAATTATGGTGCTCTGGCCATGGCATGTCACTGTAGATAGTAAAAGTGGTCTGAGGCTATATATGTACTACATGTATTGGCTGTTAACAGCCTGGTTGTTTTAATGTTGCTTTGGAAGTTAATGGGAAAACATTTGATTTTGTGCAACATGTAAAGGTGAGTGCACATTTTAGTAATTCATACATTACATGTATATGCTTTCCTATTTATGTTTCACCATGGATACAAGTTGGCATTGTTATAGAGACTAATTTAAGGGAGTGAAGCTAGGGCTGCTTGAGTTGAATGGATTGTTTTAGTGGCCTTGATTTGAATGTAGCCTCGATTTGTGGTCTAATAGTGACAAGAGCCCACATGGTAATGGTTACCTGGCTTCTAAATTTGTTGAAACCGATGAATTGACAACAAATTAGGATAAAGTCACCACTGACACAATTTGGGTGTCTGTGTGTAAAGTCATATGATATGAGTATTGTGAGTATGAAATGTGTTCACTGCTGATGGCACAATATGTCACAAAACCCTCTTATCTTAAGTAAACAGTGTTGCATATGATCCATTCTTTCTGTTACACCCTTTTTGCATATGAATAAACTTTTTTCTCTCATGACTTTCAAACAATTATTTAGTTTCTCCAAAAACTGTCTCATGGCTGTTATGGTCTTTATGATTGAACATTTAATATGATCTTGACACTATTTTCAGCTTGGAGAATGACTGATGGTGACTGGGGAGGTGTATCTTTGCACATACAGCAGAATCAGAAGCCTTCACATCCAATGTTGTGTTTCAACAAGTCGGTCTGATGTTGGCAGTGTGTGCACCCTCCTTTAACCTTGATATCCTCTACCACCTTGAACAAGTTGTGGTACTTGAACATGTAGGTACATACAGTACATTTAAGTGCCCCAGTCCAGTTAAGGCTGTATCTCAAATTTCATAACTCTCTCAACCTCAGCCATTAGATATTTCTGATGAATAATAATCACTTTTGGGCAGGGTAACTAATAAACTTCAGTTATCTGGATTTTTTTTCATTTTGTTTTTCATATATGAAATTGGCAAGTCTAGCATTCTCAAAACAGCAAACAGTGAATTTTTTTTTATTTCATGGAAGTATTTCGAAGTCTTAGCTTGATGAATTGATAGACTCATGTGTAATTTCGTTTCATGCTGTGGTCTCAAAGAGCTTTCATCTGTTTCAATTTCAATTTCCTGGCTTTAACAGGCAGTAGGGTTCTTTGGTCAGTGTTTCACATTGCTAGGCATATTCCAACCCCTTACTTTATACTTTCTGGCAAAATTCATTATTCAGCCTTACATATGTCAGGACTTTAAAGCTGTTTAATGTGACCCTGGCCAATTTCTGGCCTGAATTCTGTGCTTTCTAACTTTGAACAATGTTTCTGATTCCTCTCCACTTAGATCACCAGCCTACATCAAAAATGCTTACACAAATGACTTTGGGGATAAACAAAAGATCAGACACTGGTGTTAGCCCTCTCATAAGTGGTTTATCAAACCTGGACAGTTGTTAGTTTACAATATAAACAATGCAGGAGTGTGTGTTGAAACAGTTTTAAACTATCTCAATCACATCAGGTCATGAATATCAAAACCATATTCTATTAATGTAGCAGACTCTGCTATGATTTGATGATGTCAGCAGAGGAAGGCAAACAACTGACCATTAATGAACAGGAGGTTGCATAGTTACTAGTTTTGAGGTTTAAAGATTTTCTGTCATTCTAAATATGATGTTGCATGAAATTATCCCATGACACTCTTTTTATGTGACAAATGAATAAACTCCCATGGTACCTGTATGATTATAAAACATTCTTTATTAATGCAGAAATACATTTTGCAAAACATTAATGAAATAGACATAATTTATCTCTTACAAAGTTTTCAGTGTAACAAATCTCTCTGTATCTTGTGCCATATAGACATATTGGACAGGGAAAAGTATTGAAGCTTCATCCAATTCTTTTTAAAAAATTTTAAGTGACATGTACACATATACAGGGCATGGGGTAGCCCACTGGTTTAAGTTTGCTTCCCAGGTCCATTCCCCACATGGATGAAGCCTATATATGGTGTCCCCTGCCGTGATATTGCTGGAATATTGCTAAATGCGGCATAAAACTAAATTCACTCTCTCACTCACATGTACACATACAGTACATAAAACACAGATTTGCCTAGTGCAGATGTCTCCATTTTTTTCAACATTAAGACCTTTCTGTATGTTTAAGGGCAGCTGCAGAAGGGTCATAAGTACACATATAAACATCACATAGGAAGACAAGGCATTATTGACTCATGTAGTTTAGTGATATTTCATGCAACATGTAAGTGCATGTAAGTATCCATTTCATATTTCATATTTATAATAACCTGAAGATTACAGCAAAATATATCAAAAGGAAACACCAGCTGTTTATCACCTAAATAATTTTCTTTTGCAAACTGCTTTGGAGACTACCACATGTGAAATATTATTTAGTTGCCATGTCATTTACTCTGTTCAAGGTTAGAGCATGTAAAACACATTTTGGACCAAAGGCCATTTTGGATGTATTTGACTAGGTGCGGTGAAAGTCTGACAATATAATTATGTTCACAGCTGAGTTGGCTAGATCACTGACTTTGTATGTTGGCGATTTGGTGGGAGAGTCGGTTCAAATCCTGGATGGGACTGAACCCCAAACATGTCTAGAATGTGTATTTTACTGAGAAAGTGTAATCTTGCATATAACATGGTTTCATGTGTACAACTTGTATAAATGTGATATGTTTTGACAATTATTATGTATATTGAAGAAAGGATTTAATGGATTTGAAGGACTATATATGGATAATAAATGTTTCTTTTCCATTTTAAAAGGCTTTATAATTATTATGATTACCATTAATACATCACTGAGATGTACTACCACTTCAACAAGTAATCCATCCTAACAGTACGTACAGAACCTAGCCTTTGTTTCTTAGTTAGAAGATAATTGTTAGTCATGTTAGTGTCTCATTTGCCCTAATTCATAATCAGCCACATATTAAGTATAGGCAGCAGCTGAACTATTTGGGTGTGATTACATCTTGATATGGTATGTTAATAATGGTGTGCATTAATATAGTGTTCAGTGACTGTTTATGTGTTTCATATGTGTTTATTACGTTATAATCTATTGTGCAGTGATATGTTCATTGTACCATACTGTCAGTATGTTTACCCAAATAAACTCTACAGAGTAATCTTAATGCTGATGAGGCAACCACATTAAAATATGTTTTACCTCAGTTTGGTTTGTCTTATTCTTTTCATTTTTTTTTGTGGAATAACACTCCATATAGAATAAAGAGGGTCCTTGTGTGTACCTTTTGTATTGTATACATTTGTTAATAACTTTTGTAAGATAACTCAATAAATTATATAACATTATTAACATTAATCACATAATGTGAGATAAAATAGAAACAAACATATGAGGTACAATTGAACCTAATGATGGATTTTGATGCATTTTAGGCTCAACCTTCAAGAAATAGAAGCATTGGTGTTCTTTCAAATGACATCACGACTGCCTTAGATTAAAACTTGAAGGAGGTGACATTCCCCAGAAAAGTAAGATTGTCAAGTTTTATCATTTTTGTAAGAAAATGAACAAGTTTGATTTACCTTTGAAAGAAATCCACAACCCTGTCCATGGAAAATACAGACTGGAAATTATTGATGGGGACAGGAAAATAGTGATTCCTCAGTCTGGACTTCATAATGTCATATCCACAAATATACACAGCGTTTGTTGGGTTCAGGATCGAAATTCGAAAATATTAGAACATTGATAAACCGGTATTATGCTGGAAATTCTTAGGAATCCGTACAGGAGTTTATTGATAAGCAGGGTGACAGGCAATTGTTATCCCAAATTTCCTAATGAAGCAAATTTGAAACCTGATATAGAAAACACCAGTGGGGCAACATACCATTGACTTTGTGGATCAACTACATAGGATCTACCTTGAGTATGGATTGGGAAATCCAAGAATACCACAATGTGACCAAGGCTCTGAGTTTAAGTGAGCAGTCAACCAATTATTAGTGGTGGTCTGATTAATTGAAATAATCGAAGATTGGTCGCAGTGACTAAATGACCAAGCAATCGAAAATGTTTTCTCATAATCAAACACAAGCAGTTTTGGAACACTTGTTTGCATTAACAATATTTTTTCACAAGGTTGGTTTGTCTGAGTCATTTTATTTACATTTCATAAGCACTACAAGCTTGTTCCAAGTCATGATTGAATTTATCTTAAAGACTCTAAGAAATTTATGTTCCTCCATACTAGTCATCCTTTAAATATGTGAAGTATGAAAATGCATTTTGTGCAATTTACCCCAAAACCCAAAGAACTACATGGGGTTTTTTTGTAAATTATTTTGTGCATTAACAAAGGTAACAGGAACATTTGATAAATGATCCTAACCAATTATTTTCGATGATTGATCGGTTGTAATGGACCAATGATCAATTTTAACCAATTCCCAACACTACTAATTATGCATTGAAATGGGAACAATAATTGTCATAAGTCTTAACTCACCATCCCTAATATCAGGGAAGAGTAGGAGATAAATAACAAATAATATATATGGGATCTGAAATATGATATGTAATCTATAAAGGTCATGTCCATGGTTAAGGTCACAGATGTAAAGGCATCTTCCTGATGCTTGATATGAAGGAAATTATTGTTGGTGTAAGTTGGAACATATCAACGTTAGGGCAGAGCCACAAACACAGAACAGATGTATTGGACTTGCAGGTTCCCACTCAGTGGTCAGGCAATAAAGGCTCAGCTTTTTTGTGAACAGTTGGTACCACCACAAACTGGTAGTAATTCATGAACACTGTATGCCATAGTCACAATCAGACAATTGACCCCACTTTTGTTAGGATTATAGAGATATTTTGCTAGTTTCATTTGCACATGCATGGCTGAAGATGTATTTGTTATTTTTCCATTAAGTGAATCAATGTATTTGACAGTTCACATCTTTCTGTCATGACACCTTAACAGGTATGCTCCTTTTTGGCAATGTTATATACTGTAGTTAGACTTTTCTGTTTTGATGTTACATTTTAACCTCAATTGTCAAATAAGGCATTTTTAAGTTAAATCTCAACATCTGTGTCTATTTTGTGCATCCCTTCATGGTTACTCAGAAAACATCAACACATGGATGCAGTTATTATTTATATTATGGCATTAAAAACAAATGTTTGTGTGTATAAATAACTTCATATGTTTACAGGTTGTTCACCATACCATCCCATGTTGGGCTTGCCCCCCCAGTCCAGATCAACAGTTTGTTGAGGAAAAGCTTGGAATTCAGTTGATGCCTATTCTTGCTGTGAAGAGGAGCAATCTGAACTGTATGCAGGGGCACTGTTGAATTTTTAGATTTAGCATTTAATTAGGCAAGTGGGCACATCTGTTATCCCATGTCATACAACAGTGCTGTATCTATATAGGTGAAAATAGATCCCCAGGAAAAAATCCCTATGTTGAGTCAGGTGACCAGGCGGTAGTCAGTCTTGGTGACCTAGTTTATAGTACAGCTGGAGTAGTCTGGGATGTTAATTATAATGCAGAGGCAATTAAAAAAGAAAGGTACAGCATCATACAAACATTAAAGGACTGATGAATGCTACATTATTATGATTATTATTATTATGAATGTATGACTTCAGTCTTTGCTGTCAAATGCAAAACTCAGTCACTGAAAAGTACCAGGGTACCATTTCTAATTCATGGCATTACAAGATATTGAAAGCTTTAAGAGTAGGGAGTGAGTGAAAGATTTCGGTGTAGTCATTATTATGTAACTTGTGCTCATATGCTTTAGGATTAATGGTATGTTCTCTTATGTTTACACTTCTGGTGATTTTATGCACCATTGAAAGGGAAAAGGATGTAGATTTCTGTGCCCTCTTGTTACTGTTTTCACAAAAGCTATGATTTAAAATCAGTTTGACAAAGTGTATTCATATTGTATCTTAACATTCCCATGTTTTTTATGTATTTTTTATTTGTTCCTATAGTCAAAGGTATACAGTAACAACAAACACAGAAAAGGTGTAAAGATGTAATTATAATTTGTTGCTGAATATTGGCATGAGTGAATTCCATTTAAGACTTAAGACTGAATTTATCAATTTCATTGTTTCCCTTGAAAATAAAGTTTTGAACGGAAAATATCTCTTTTGATGCCATTTTATATTTAATGAATTTTGGAATTGATTTTTAAATTTACATAAATTGATATGTTTTTTGCAGAGATAATGATTTGATTTAGTAATACATCATTATGTAATGTACCAAACCAAATCAAATATTTGTAATGTTTATTTTTCATGGTAAATAGTTATTAATTGATTTTGAGATCATTCCAGAATTTTATGGTTTAACAACAGTCCTAATAAGCACAACAATTGCTCTCAGAAACATCATTGCAAACTAACGGTAGACAAATCATTGTCAGT
The DNA here is from genome assembly GCF_003918875.1 of Haliotis rubra. NCBI lineage: Eukaryota > Metazoa > Mollusca > Gastropoda > Lepetellida > Haliotidae > Haliotis > Haliotis rubra. The sequence goes on from NW_025765445.1 coordinate 52,358, forward strand.
CAGGTTCATTTTGAATAATTATATTTTAGTATAAATAACTATTTGCAGAAATGTGTATTGAAAATTCACAATCATTGAATATCATTTCCCATTTAGTACAAATCTCAAGTTTGTCATTTTTAGAAATACACTTGTCATTAAGT